>NW_004524925.1:160692-161540 GCF_000260255.1 Octodon degus
TGAAAATCTCATTCAAACCAGCTATCCCCCTACTGGGAATTTTCCTGGAGGAACTGAAACCATCATACAGTGGTATATATGTGCCTATGTTTATAGCAGCACAATTTGTGATAGCTAAATCTTGAAAACAACCAAAATGCCCAACACCTGAGGAATGGATGAAAAAGATGTGGTATTTTTATACAATGGAGTATTACTCAGCTATAAAGAATAATAAACTCAAAGCCTTTAAGTGGATGCCACTTGAAGATACACTCATAAGTGAAATAAACCAGACCCACATGTGTAAATATCGTATAGTCTGTCTAGTGTAAGAACTCAGAAGGAGAAAGGTATAACACAAAAGGAAAGCGAGAACTTGAGGATTAGACAATGAAGAAAGGTCAAGGAGAAAAGCTAGGAAACATGACAGGGGCAAAGCCATACATTTATATGCACAAGATGGTAAGGCAATGATCCTGAGAATCTACAGCAAGCTTTTGAAATTAGCAGTTAATTTGTAGGATTCTCACCCTGACTATATGCTGACACCTGTGAACTAAGCAACTGCACTGAATATAGCAGTGTGTAATGGTAGGGTCACGCTTGGAACGCCTGTCTTTCTAGTCTTCTAAATATGCACTGCTTGTCATGACATACCAATTACTGCCATACTATCTCTCAAGTAAATGTTTGCCATACTGTCTTTCAGGTAAATGTTTGGAAAAAAAAAAAAAAAAAGTAATAAATGAAAACAAGGGACAAGACAAAAATGTCAGAGGACTGTCCTGCTATAATGCTGTATATGGTTAGATTTCTAAATTTCTGTGTAACAATATGTAATTGTTTATCCCTTTTTAAAACTTTTT
>NW_004524925.1:163063-165062 GCF_000260255.1 Octodon degus
TAGTACCTTATAAATGATTTATAAGTAACTTATAGAAAGCCTGTAATGCCACAAAGACCATGTCACTGGTGGTTTATCAGGAGTAGAGCACTGTTACAGTTGGTGTCTAGTTGTCCCCCGAAAAGCCTCATGTAGTCTTGGGGCAGATTTTTAGAGTCTGTGATTAACTCATGATCCACTGGGATTATGGGTGTGAGTACTACTCCCAGCCTGGGGCCGACAGCCTGAAAGCAATTTAAGGGAGATAGACTTGCTCTGTGTAACCATTTTTGCTGCTACTTCTCCATTTTGTTCTCTTGCTCTTTGCCGCTGCCATGAAAAGTTGCTCCCTGCCATGTGCTGCTCTGCCTTGGAGCCAGCTGAGTATGGACAGAAAGCTCCAGCAACTGTAAGCTGAATGAACCTTTCCTTCCTTCATTTTGAGTGTCTGATACGTGTCTCAGCAACAAGAAAAGAGTAACAGACAAGCACATAAGCTTGTTTTGTAAACTATATATAACATGTAATAATTTGTGTGTGTGTGTGTGTGTGTGTGTGTTTGACAATTTTAGACAAGCTATGATTAATAATTTTTAAATTCTGTAGCTAGACATTAGGTGCTCATATATTGGACATTAAGTACCTTCAGGGGCTCACATGTTTGGTAAAGGCTCTTTCTCAATGACATGATACGGAGAGATGGTGAAAATGGAGGCGGTGACTGGCAGGAGGTCTTCAGGTCACTGGGTGTGTGCTCTTAAAGAGGCAGTGGAACCTGCACCCATTCTTCTTTTTCCCTAAAGTGAGTGGTTTTGCTGTGCTACCCACTCCTGTCTTGGAGTGAAGTCTTGCCAGAGGCCCAGTCAACGGCAAAAGAGTCTCAGACTGAAGCCCCTGAACCTAAGCCAACATAACCATTTGGTCTTTATAAATGGAGTGTCTCAGGTATTTGTTATAGTAACAGAAAGCTAACACCAGTGCTTTTATGTATTTGCTATTAAATTGTTTCTCCGAGTCAAGTTTCATAAATTGTCTCTCATCCAAGAAAATCATAGTGAATCCCTAACAGGACATTGCCCAGAAAACAGTACTATCACCACACACTGGGCAAGGCTTCTCCTTCTTTATCAGATTGCATCTGCTTACTGCAGCCTTTTCAGGTCAGACTACCTATATGAAAAAGAAAGCTTGTAGGCAGGATTTTAGGACGAAAGCACCAGACTATGTACACTAAGGCAATATTAAAATTTTAAATAAAGCCTGACAAGAATGCCTGCCGAAACAAGATGGCATGTCTGGGAAAGCCTGATAATAATTCTTCCTCTGTTGTTTTATTTTAAATGTTATATACAAAGCTAGGCATGGTGGCACATCCCTATAATCCCAGAACTTGGGAGGCTGAGGTAGGATTGTTGCATGTATGAGAACAGATGGAGCTACAAACTGAGCTCAAAACCAGTGTGAACTGTATAGCAAGACCCTGTCTCAAAAAGACAAAAAAAACCACAAAAAAACATAAATGTTATCAATAGGGACAGCAAGTGGGACGAGAGTCAGACCAAAATCTAGCAGGGTAAACATTAAATTTTTGTTTTGTGTTTAACATCTCTGGCAATCTGTGACTAGTTGTGAATTTTAAAAGGTTTGGATGGCTCTGCCCCAAGTCACTTTTGGTGGTTGTAGCTCTTATGGATTTTTGTTTATTGTTTTTGCTGGCTTTGCTTATTCTTTTTTGGAGGATCTATGTTTTTGGCTTTTCTAACTTTGCAACTCTCTAGTGGTTTCATACTTAGAGCTTTCTACACTGTCCTTGCAGAGACACTGTCTGGCCTCTCGGGCCTTTCTTTAAATCTGGGTGGAAGCCTTTTTGTCCTCACAACTCTTCTATTTTGTATGTGCCTAGAACTTGTACCACATGGATAATTTTTGGTTTTGACTATGTTGATTTGGTGTATTACAGTTACAGTTTTGCATATATTAAACCATCCTTGGGTCAGGGAGATGGCTCAGCAGGATAAGT
>NW_004524925.1:165162-172052 GCF_000260255.1 Octodon degus
CACAAAGTTCTAGTGTGTTGTGGACATGCATAATGACCGTGACAGTTAACTGGTGGCTAGGCATCACTTGTGGAACTGAGCTACAGCTATTTCTTTGAAATCCACCCTGTGGATTCAGATGGAATCATGACCCATAAGGTGGAAGAGAAATCCATGTGTAGAGTGTGCTGATGGAAATTTTTTGCTGTTGAACACAAAAGAGTAACTGAAAAGACTACTATTGTATACCTCTTACTCTCCTGTGTTTAATTGTTTGCCCTATTTGGGGGGTTCTTTCCATTCTCATTCATGGGACTGTGATCAATTTGCTCCCTCTCTAGAACATCATTTAGTAGTCTGTGTAGGTTTGGCTTTGTCTTCATGAAATTCTTTAATTGTTCTTTGGATTGACCAAATTTGATACTGATTGTTATTCTGACATTTTTTTTTTAAAGGAGACATTAGAGAATTATATAACTCACTGTAGAACAAAAATAAAAATGAGAAATTTTTTGAGAAATTGCATATGCTAAACATTTACAAGATATTCTTATGATAATTGTATAAAGTACTCAGTGACATTGGTAACTGTGTGATTGTTTTGTAAAATAATGCCTATCATGGATAAAAGACTTGTTGCTCCTTTAGTACCTGTCAGTGGTATTGTTTGACAGCCTCTCTGGTTCTCCCAGGTTCCAGGGGAAACTCAAGGTGACAATTACTTTACTGGAAAGAAAACTATTGAAACAGTCAAAGCGGTAAGTTGATGTGGAAGACATGGGCACAGGACAGGGCCTGAGGAGGCTCCTGCAGTGGAGAGAGGGAATCTGACAACTAGACAGAGAGGGCTCCCAGCTTTACCGATTGATGTTGTGGAAAGAGAATTTTCAAAATGTGTCATTGAAAGGCTTGGGAAGAGCAAATGTGAAATTTTCCTTCACGAGGGTGGAGTGCGAGTGCTCAGAGATCAGAGGTAATGAGGTGCATTATTTCCTGGAGCAGGAAACATTTATGCTTCTCTTGAAGGGGTGAAAACCCCGGGAAAAGGCAGCCTACCCTCTAAGAAGGAACTAGCCCGTTCTGTAGGTGTGGACCCAGGGTTCTTTTTTGTTAATATGTGATGTGTTAAACATTCTTTGGATTCTCTCAATGGATTCCTTTATCTTAGGATCAGGTTCCTACTTTTTACTTTCTCAGTCAAGCCAATCTATGGACTTTAAATACCCCGAGGAATTTTGGGTGTGATGGGTCATGAAGGAAAGGAGCCTAAATTTAATGAAGATACTGGTATGGATCCCGTTGGCTAACTGTGGCTGGGTCTTAGAAGTTGCAGTCTTATTTCAAGTATAATTTTTAGTTATTTCCTTCTTATCTCTGCCTGTTGTATTCCTTTTGTCCTAGCTCATGCCATCTCATTTTTTAATAGAAGCCCAGCTTTTCTGTAAAAGTCTTTCTGTATCAGTGAAATAGCCTTTATGTGGCAAAAGACTGATGTAGTTTGAGGTAGAACCCCTACCCTTTACCTGCTCAGTGTGTGGTTTCTAGCAAGGAACGCTGATCCCACCTACAAGTAGCACCTTTAGGTGTCCTGGAGACCTCTACTGGAGGTATCCAGAAATGATCTTACCCTAATCCTTTCCTTACAAATTAAACAATAAACAAAACCAAAGACATTTGTCAATAATACTTTTCAGTGTTCTTTTGGCGTGTCTTTATTAAGCTGATTCAAGCTGCTTCACATGATGTCTTTGTAGTCAGGCCTTCCGGGTTGTGTGTCCCGGACAGTGAAGAATGTGCTGTAATGATGTCTCTCCTTTGTCTTCACTGGAGTAGGCGGAGAGGATCATGGAGGCCATTGAGCTTTACCGGGAAGAAACTGCAAAAATGCAAGAACATAAAGCCATTTGTAAAGCCGCAGGGAAAGAGGTAATGGTAGTTCATGAAGCTACACGCTAAAAAATACGAATGAGATGCCTGGGACAAGAGCATTTCAGAAGTTATAACTCAGATGAGTATATAAATGAATACAGTAGAATGTTTCCAATTCAAGCGTCAAAAGCATGAGTGTGCGGGCCGGGCCCCTGGGGCTCGCTGAGACACAGTTGAAACTGGGTGTGGTGGTGCACGCCTGTAATCCTGGCTCTTGCAAGGCTGTAAACAGGTGGATCACTAGTCCAATCTAGTAGTGAGACCCTGAACATCTGTAAAACCTCCCCCTCAAAAAAAAGCAATACAGAAACAATGAATGGAGGAATCTTAGTCTTAATAAAAGAGAATAGGAATTATAGATTAAAATGATTCATGTGTTGAGTTAGGAGATCATGTTCCTGTGTTGGTTTAGGAGGCAGAGTGACCATTTCAGGTTTGTTGATAAAAATGTACTACCCAAATTTATAACTGGAGAACTAAAGCCATATAATTCTTTTATACTATTCGTTTTTAGGGTTTCCTTCTCTTTTCAAAATTTTAAATACCATTGTTACCCTGTCTGTGAAAAGTGCTGTGACTGTCTCAGTAATGGCCTACAATAATGTCTTCCTAGGTTCCTCTTCCCATCAACCCCATCCTGATGGCTTACGGCAATATTTCAGTGAGTACAGTGTCTGCCTTCCCGTGATTTTTAAACGTGAAAGACAGTGGAGATGCACTTCAGTTTGGAGATAGATGCACGGGGAAATTACTAGCCTTTAAAAATATTTAAGTGTTTGAATTTCTGGGTTTTTTAATTAGCGCATGTGTGCAGTGCATAGCGAATACATGCCTTGCCTGGAGCTGGCGCATGCGCCTAGCCCCTCTCAGGGCTATCTTCAGCATCTTCCCCTTCTAGCCACCCCGCCCCCCATCTCTGTTTCCTTCCCACTTAAGAAACATCTGTCCCCCTTCCTACTGTCTGTCTGTTATTTTGGTGTTTAAATTTTATTTATATCATATAAATAATCTTATTGTTGGTACTGTATCATTTATTATAATACATTGTATCATTATTTATATCATATGAGAAACCTTGCCCTATTTAAGCTTGTGTGAATTTCAAAAGGATCCCTTTAACTTCCTAAGTCAGCATTTTGTCTGACTGGACTCACACTCTACAGTGTTCTAGTGCTTACTTTGGGTCAGTATCCCAAACCCTCTGAAGATTCTACTCATTTAAATGAACTTCTAAATAAGTCTTTAGAGGGAGAGTTGACATAGTTAAATAAAGGGAAAGAGGGAAGGGGAAAGGAAGAATATGCTTATGCAGCAAGCACTATTTACTATTTCACTTGTGTGTCTCATTCATCACGATAATCTTATGAGTCTGTGTTAGGTTCATTTGATAGATAAGGAAAATGGCCCAGCTTAGTTGGTAAAGGCTCAGCTCCCTTGAGAACCCGGATCTGGCTAAGGATTTCTTCAAATGAGAGAGAGGGGGTCTTTGTTTTTTACATGCTAGAAATCATATTGTTAACAGAAACCAACCAAGAGCCTCACTCATGGTGTTAAATCTTGCTTTACAGCCTTCATCTTATGTGTTAGAGATCTTTAAAGGGATCAAATCAAGGTGAGTCCTAGTGCACAGTCATAGTTTGTCGGGTGGCGACACACGTGAAGTGCTCATGTGAACGTGTAATAAAGAGAAGTCACAGTTACTTCCTCAGAAGTTTTTATGATAAACTTAATAAAGAATAATTCATTATAATATTCTTTTGAAATGTTAGAACTAAAAGACTTTCAGCCAGGTGTGATAACACAGGTCTGTAATGCCAGCACTCTGGAGGCTGAACCAGGAGGATCGCTGCGAGTTTACGTCCAGCCCATGCTATATTACAGTGAGTTCAAGGCCAGCATGAACTACATAGTAAGACTATCTCAAACACACACACACACACACACACACACACACACACACACACAAATTATGATCCTTCTTTTAAACTTTGGAGATACTTTTAAGAATGAGTGAAGTATTTATGTTGTAGATAAATATCAAGTAACACATAAATCAAACTAACCATTTGGGTTCATGCTAAAATTCTAGCATGCTGGGAGGCTGAAGAAAGAAGATAACAAATTCAGTTGTTGGACAATTTAGTAAGACCCTATTTCAAAATATAAAACAAGAAAAGGCCTGACGAAGTACTTAAGTGCAAAGGCCCTGTGTTTAATCCCCAGTTCTAAAAAAAAAAAAAAAAAAATCTGAAGTACCAACAATGTTAACATTTTTTTTCTGCATATATTTCCTACAGACTTCTTGAACATCTGCATATATTATTAATGTTCTTCAAAAATGCATTGTTAATTACTCAAAATATTTATTGTACAAGTAATATCTATTGGATGTTACATTTCTCATTTTTTACTATTACCAATAATGCTTCAGTGAACACCTTTGCATATAAATCTTTATCATCATTATTAAATAAGTTTACAAAGTAAACCTAAAAACTGATCAATGTGCCTAGGCTTTTTAAAGTTTTATACTTCCAAATTATTTTCCTAGTGCTTATAACTATTTACACATTTGCAAAACAAATAATGGTGTTATACTTCGTTCAGTTCTTATTGTCATTGAAATTAAAATTGCATATTTTTGCCTCTTTGTGTATTTTCCCTTTTAGTTATTATCCTCTCTGAGCTGTTCATAGTTTCACATTCAGAATTTTTACTATTGTTACATACTTTGGAAATAATGTTATTTATGTGTTACCTCTGAGCTTTATGTTTGACTTAAGACTATTTTCATAATGAATCAAATATCTAAATATAACTTAAATAAGGATATCTTAAGACAGTGAGGAAACTTCACTAGCGAAATGTAAATGAGAATCAGTTCACAGAGGGGCGATACATTCCAAGCAAGAATGAATCTGCATTTTAAAGGTGTAATTTTCTTTAAGTAATAGGATTTCTAATCTCAAATGAAATCCTCTAAGATTATTAATTAGAATTTATGAAATAATAGTACACCTGATTCCAAAAGGTGCTAGTATCCAGGATTTAAAAAATATGCTGAAATTAGCAAGATTAAAATAGCATAGCAGTGGTGTCAGAATCAGTAATTGTCATTAGGAACTCAGTAGTCCTGAAAAAGACACACACACACACACACACACACACACACACACGCACATACACACACACGCACATACACTTAATAGATGGTATTTTTAAAAAGTGTCATAAAGAGGTAGAATGTTTAACAAAAGGTTTGAGGAGCAGTGTTTATCTGGAGAAAAAAAGATTTGTCCAACATGCTGTGGGCCAGCCAGTATTTCAAATGGATTAGAACATGAAATAAAAATAAAACCATTGCAGAGTGAGTCCTATAGAATATGGCTAGATCTCAGCTTAACTCTGAGCAAGCTCTGTTCACGTGTGAAAGTAGTAAGAGATTTAATAATCAACCATGTTAAGAAGTGTGACATTTTCAGTATTTATTTTTTTCTTTTTCAGTGAGCTGGAAGAGTCTCTGCTCGTGTTGCCTTTCTCTTACGTTCCAGATGTGCTGAAACTCTTCACTGAGTTCATGCAGCTGGGATGTGACGTGGAACTGATATGCAGATGCCTCTTCTTTCTCCTCAGGTAACGTCCTTTTGCGAAGAATGCCATGTCTACTCAAAAGGACTGCTGAGTTTTCTGTTAACTGAAGCCGTCTGCACTTTGGGATTAAAAATAGGATGTTTCGGTGTCAGAAACTTAGGAGCGTCAGCATTGTCTGACATCCATATTTCTCAGCCTTTTTTTAAATATTCTTGCTGTTGAAACGGGTGGTGATGACCCACTTGGCTAAATGATACATAGTGGTAAGACATTGCTCGGGAATGCTACTCCATGTTAGGCTTCAGGGTACAGTCCAGGGTAGTAGGAGAGGAATCAAGACACATTAAATGTACCTTAAAATATTCTTCCTGAAGACAAAAACTGGTCAGCCAATACAAATGGCTAGACAGGTATATTTAGTGAATTTACTGAATAAGTATTGAGAGAATTAACCTCTTTTCATGATTTCTTAATTCTTTGTTTCTTATATTCTTGTCGGGATAGTACCAAGAGAATAGCTTGTTATGTTTTTCTGTTGCCAAATTTATAGTTTGGGGTAAGTTGCGAAGGCAGAAATTCATACTCAGCAATGTATGGCTTATGTGCTACTGAATCAGGGTCAGCAGTGAGAAGCACTGCATACTTCTGGTGTCCTCAAGCTGTTGGGATTAGCAAGCACTGCCTGAGAGCAGGATCATTAGGCTGTCTCAGCACTGTAGGTCAGAGTATGACTGAGAAATTACCTTCTTTTTTTCTGTGGAAAAATTTAGAAATGTTAGCATTTCTTAAAAAGCTCATTCTGACACTAAGCTTTCCACAAAATACCATTGTCAAAAATCTGTGGTCTAAGGCCAAGCTGCACATCAAAAAGACCAAAAAAAAAAAAAATCTGTGGTCACCTGGTAGGTTGATGGGAAAAGAATTCGCTTTGCACATTCTTCATGATAGAAAAGACTTCTTTTTGGTGAGTCCTTTCTTTTCTTCATTGACTCATATAAAGCTTTTTACTCTAGCTAATGCTATTTTTGTCTCTTCAACCAATTCCACCCTCATCTCATAGAGAATCAAAAATAACTATTGACTCGGGGGGGGGGGAGAATTCGCTTTGCAATGAGCATAGCGTGTATGAAGCTTAGTATACCATTTTTATATTGTTATCAAATTGTGCTACTTGGTAAAGAAAGAAATTGAAGATTTTAATTGTTGCTAGAAGCTTTGCTTGACTCCCATGATATGGGGAAATAAATCTGTATTTTGTTGCTATTGGATTGATAGCATACTGTCTATTACTGCTAAGAGGACAAGACCAGAACTTCTCTGTACAGCATGACACTATATTGTTTTTCTACTAGGATTCATTTTGGACAGATCACTAGCAACCAAATGCTTGT
>NW_004524925.1:180145-187551 GCF_000260255.1 Octodon degus
CGGTCCCTGTGCTTTGCTAAGCTTGTTCTAAGTAGGTGCTTTAGACCACTGAGCCATCTCACCAGCCCCCCTTTGACCCGTTTTGATTTAACTTTAGGATAGGTTGAAAGTTCTGAATCAAGAGCCATTCTTTTGCATTATTCTTCAGATTTTCAGCACCATTTATTCATGAGCAGGTACAGAGTATCGATACAATTAACTCAAAGCAAACACAATGCAGAAAAAGGAGAGAAGGAAGGAAGGAAAAAAAGAGAGGGAGAGACTGAAGACAGAAGAGGAAAGAAACAGGAAAGGAAAATAAGGAAAGAGAGACACAGACACTAAGAGCGATTCTGGTGAGGTCTCCAAAGGATGCAAAGAGGACAGTAGAGGAAGTTATCGTCTTAGAGAATTTATATTCTGTAATGAACAGAATATTGGTAGGAATATGAACATTAAAGATGCTTCTGATTAGGCCTTAGAAATAAGAAACAAGTCATTGGACACTTGAGGAAAGGTAATCTTTGTTATAAAATGGCAGAAGGGGCTGGGGAGATGGCTCAATAGAATAAGTGCTTGCTTGGCAAGCGCAAGGGCCTGAGTTCAATCCCTGGTTCCACCAAAAATAAATAAATAAAATAAAAAACAAAGTGGCAGAAAACCTCGCCAAATTCAGAGTTCTGTTAGGTGGAAGGTATAATTTAATAAATAATGAATATTCAGCTGAAAATTTCCAAGCAAAATATGTAAGGTGTGGACTGGGTTTCCTGTCTCTTGAAGTGAAACACATGAAGAAATTGAGGAAGGAATTGTTCATTAAAAAGGAACAAGAATGGTTATTTGAAAAATTCAGTCTTTCTATCAAACTCCATATTTGCAAAAGATGCTATCTTAGTTACTTTTCTTTTGTTCCTGAGACAAAATACCTGGTGCCCAAAATTAAGGAATGAAAGGTTTCTTTAGCTCAGTTTGTAGAGGTGTAAGTCTGTAATGAGCTGGCTCCAAGGCAGAGCGGCATGGCACAGGGGCAAACATTCATTGCAGCAGAAGAAAACAAAAGCTACAAGACCATAAAAAGGCGCAAGCAGACCCCTTTTCCTCCCTTGTATTGAATGCTGGCTACCACTCATACCATCTTCCTGACCTCCTCTTGCCCAGGCTCAGCATGTTTACAAAGTGAGGACTGTGGCCCCTGTTGAGTCACTTGGTTAAACTTCTAAACTCCATTACAACATCCTAGGGTAAAACAGCCCCCACCCCCCAGAGCATGGCTTTTATTCCCTGGGGATGTATTTCTGAAGTTGACATAATATATTAACCATTACAGCTACTAAGGCAAGTTCTGGGGAAATCACGGAATGGTAGGCTGTTACAGATTCTGCTGTGACCCCCAGCCAGCCGTGTCAACAGAATCCAGGAATATAGGTCGTCCAGGGAGAATCTGAGCAGCACTCTGATATCTAATGATGTGGGTCCCCCTCACATTCACAGAAGACTGACACGTTTTAGGGAACATTATCTTGATAAAAACATTGCCAGCTTGTACCAAAAGAGACAGAGACAGGGTGAAATAAAGAAAGGTTGTGGAACTTTTGCCCAGCAACCCAGAGGATGCATCTGAGGGAGCTTCTTAGGACCCGGAGGCTGGGCTTGTTGGATCCTCTAGGATCACAGAGGACAGACAGAACCACAGATTACTCTCCATCTTTGAAACCTAATGGAATTTGTGTGTTGGATTATACATTTCTGACACTATTATTACTTCCATTTTCTCTCTTTTGGAATGCGATTGTTTATCCTATGCTTGTCCCACCACTGTATTATATTTGAGAAGCTGGCAGCTTGTTTTCTACTTTTATTTGGATAGAGAGGAGGCTAGGATGCATTCTCATCCATACTTGATGATTTAACTTTTGAAGTTGGTAGCAGGTGAAATTTTTGATTTAGAATTATTCCTGAAATGGGTTAAGACTTGGGAATTTGGGGGTAGTAGAATTATTTTGAAGACAAATCAAGAGGGAAAACAGAGTAGATAAGTAGTGAGTTTGTCCTCCCAAAATTCATGTCTAACAGAACCTGGAAATGTTATCTTATTTCTAAATAAAGTCTTTAGAGGTATAATCAAGTAAACACAAGATCAATCAGGATTAGTGTAGCCCCTAAATTGAAGGAATGAGCCCTTAAAAGGCTAGAGAGATACACGCAGAGGAACATAAAGGACAAATGCCAGGGAAGAACTCAAAGACTGGAGCGATGCAGCTGTAAGTGGGGGTGCTACAGGACTGCAGAACAGCAGAATTTAGGAGGGAGGTGGAGCCCACTCTGTTGGCACTTTGACTTTGGACCTCTGGCTTCATGAACTACGAAACAATAAGTATCTTTGTTTTAATCCACCTGGTTTGTGTCATCCTTTTCTTTTAAACCACCTTCATTATAGCATCCCTAGGCAACCAATACAAGATGCCATTGCTTTTTTTCTCAATCTCTCATAAACATAGGATGGAGTTGTCCAACAGCTACATATCACTTATTTTAATATACTATTTATTACTTTTTAAAATAAATTTTAAAATTTCCCAGTTTTAAATTCTGATTGATTTCATCCATATATAAATAAGTTCTTGGGGATTCTCAGGGTTTTTTTTTTTTTTAAATAATATAACATTTGTATTGTCCTGGATCTGAAAAATTTGAAAACTACTGGCTTAATTATAAATTCCCAAGCCCACATGGCACCTTATGTTTGTGTTCCAACTTTACGGAGAATAAGATCAACTTTCATCTGCAGAATGAAAATGATGCTTAAAAGAATGATCTTTACTATCACAAAGTAAGTTGAATCTATAACTCCACTTAAGATTAATTGGCCTCTGTTTCATTATCTGTAAGGTAGGAAAACAAAATCTACTTTATAGGTAGCATGACAAATTTGGTATACAAAGATAACTACCATGTTATAGTTATTGAAAACAAATATTTTCAGTCATTCAGATTTAAGTCATTTATTAATTTCTGGCCGTAAGAAACGGAACAAAAAGGAGGTCGAAGGTCTTAAATTTGAACAGTTAACAATCAAATTCTCATGTATTACTCACTGGACTTAACGTGGAGGAATAGTACGAGACATGAAGACTCCAAGTGCAGCAGAAGGAATTGTAGACGTCCTCTGGACCGTGGGATTTTCCTTTCCCTGGGGAAAGTCTTTTGGTCGATTATCATAATAGTTGCCTGATAAAACTGGTAAAATACTTGTTAAGGAAGGACCATGATTTGCATGATGAAATGATTTATATATTTGAACCCAAATAGCACTTTAGAATCTCAAAATCTTATCTGTAGCAATGTTAGGCAAATCTTAAGTGCTTTTAATGTGCAAATTCTACATACACAGGTAGAGGAGTTGGACAATAAATATCAGTGTCTTTTACCCAGTTTACATTTCTCTCCTTATTGTGACTGGCCTTTTTATAAGCAATCATCATCATAATCAGGCTTCAAACAATATCAATTTGATATTTGGGGTGGGGAGAAAAATCCTAAGAAGTGGGCTGGGAACTAGCCCACTAGTCATCATTGTTGACCCTGAAATTAGAAAAAAGACCTAATACATTTTTCCCTGTTTGTACTTAACTTGATAAGTTATCTCTGTAAGAAAATAAACAGGAAATGTATTGGCACAAGCACAAAATGAATTCATTTCTGAGTTTGGCAAACAGTGTTCAAAAAGGCAGGATCAGCACTTAATAACGTTCTATATAAAGAGGGCAGGAGGGCTTGATTTAATTCTTGGGAGGGGGCGGGGAAAGAAGCCTGTTTCTTTGGTCTGTGTTCTGTCATGATGAAAAAGCACCTTTTAAAATTGTCATTCTCCTTAACACTCTCTAAACCCCATTCCTGTTTTATAGTCCTCATTGTATTCATTGCCTTCACATGCGATGCCTTCACCACATTTCGCTTATGTTGTGCGCTCTCCCATCTCCAGTGGGAGCATGTTATATAAACACAGGGGTTTCTGTCTCCTGCTGATTGCTGTGTCCCCGGTGATGAGGGCAGCACCTGACACATTAGAGGCACTTAATGTCCTTGAAAGAAAAAGTGAGCAAATGAATTTAGCTCCATTTCTTTTAAAATCAGAATCATCTAACACACGTTCCCCTAGCTTTCTCTGTCTGAGAATATGTTATTTCTCTACCACCTTCATTCACTCCTTCGCCAAGTTCAACTCTTCATCTCTTTTAAAATTATTCTCTTGCCCTCTTTTGGAGGTTGCAGTTTCAGTTCCACTCATTCGTATGTTTAAAGTTTTTCTTCTGATCCATCCTCTTCTACCTACAAGCATACTTAGGTCTACTATAAACTGAAAATCTCTCTTTCATTCCATTGTATCATTGAAGGTTTTTTTCCCTTGCTCTTTAATAAGCATTTTGAACAACTATCAATATCTGATGTTTATGCCTCCTGAACATCCAGTCATTCTTTATCTTTAGCAATTTAGTTTTTGCCCCATGAAAATCTGTCTTAATTCACTCTGACATTTCTATAGCATAAGTCAACTATATCCATCTTTTCCTTGAAATTCTTTATGTGGTTTATAAGATATATTTCATTCTTTTATTGTTTGATCTGTCTCCATTGATTCTTCCTGCAGCCTAAGAAGCCAAAACTCTGTTCCAGTCCTGCATTCAGCTATTGTCTTTATGTAGGGGGTGCTGAAGGTCATTCTTTCTCCAGCCTTCCCTTCTCAAATAAGATCCAATCCTATCTATCAATGACTGACTCATACCTGATGAAAAGCCAAGGAGTCGCACTCATGGCTTCTTTCATTTTTCTGTAAATGGGTTCCAGTTTGGATTTTGCAGTTTCCCCTCCACTCCCCTATCTGCCACCCCTGCTCCTCACTCACATCTACTGTTGCTCCCTGCAGTTCTTGCCTTCATACTTGGCTACTGAAGTAGACTTCTAATGAGTCTTTTAGACCCTAATTCTTCAATGTATCCTTCACAATAACACCAGATTCATTTCTATGGAGATGTGCTGATCAGATTTCCCACTGGATTAGTGATCTTTAGTGGCTCACTGTTGCTTAACTTTTAAAGTGTAGGTCTAGGATTTGAGAGTTCCAATACTTGACTCCAATCCATATTCTCACTGTATTTCTAATCCCCTGGAAGTGTTCAGCAAATTCAATTCCCTGTTAATCCTTCCAAAAACCAGAGGTTTCCTATTGCCATGGTTTTGTTCATCCTTGTATCTAAAGCTTGCTTTCCTTGGAACTTTTCCTGTTCTCTAAGGCCCAGATTAAAAATCAAAAAAAATATATAATGCAAGTAGTATATAATTTATGTCACTGGAAACAGAAGAAATACTACAAGAATCAAGGGCAAAGATTTTATTTCTGCTACTGGATTATAGGATTATTATATAATGCATTCTAAGAACGAGTCCAGTTTTCCATTTGTATTTGTTTTTTTTTTAATTTTTTTTTATTTGTGTGTGTGTGTGTGTGTGGCCAGCTCAGCCCACCAGGGGGCCGGGCTGGCTGGCATGTGGTGCTGGGGGATTGAACCGCGGTCCCTGTGCTTTGCTTAGCTTGTTCTAGGTAGGTGCTTTAGACCACCAAGCCATCTCACCAGCCCCTTCCATTTGTATTTGTGATTCTCTTTTTTTTCTGATATGCCTCCCTAGCATGCAGTACTAGGGGTCACACTCAGGACCTTGCACTTTCTAGGCAGGCAGTACCACCCCAGCCCCTCCATTTATATATGTGATAAAATGTTATAGTGCAGCATTTTGCAAATAATGAGTATTAGCTATCTATATGATACTTATAGGGTACAGGCACTGGTATGAAAGGATGTATGTGCAATTTGATAAATATTAAGCTATTATAATAAGATATATCTCGTGTCTCAGTAAGATTACAGTTTTCAAAGATTAACAAGCTTGCTTTTTTATTACTCTGATTGTTAGACACCCCAGAGGTAGCTAATGATACTGACATCTATCTAACTTGTAGTTACTGCTAACGTACCATGAGTCAGGTATCTTTCAGATTTGACTAGATGCTATAAAAATGAATGGTACAGTGACTCATGATTTTTATATACAGAACTAACAAAGACACAGAGAGGCATTTTGGCTTCTACGTGTTCCTCACTCATAATCTACACACTATAGGTAATGACTCAAATTGAACTTTAAAGGATATTTGCTTCCACAGGTAAGAACATAACATCATGTTCGGTCATAATCTCAATATTGTGAGTGATATGTGATAATCCTTTGACACCATCCTCTCCAGCAGCCATGGCAAATAACTCCACCTTTAGCTCTGCTTGCAAACCAGCTGCCACCTAGAGAGCACAATGTCACACATAACATGACTTCACATCCTGATTTTAACGTTAATTTCAGAAAGGCACTTATACTTTCTAGTCTTTAGAGTTTTCTCTATAAATTTGGCACTAATACAGGGTAGCTGATCTAAGCATTTTGTGAAGTTATTTCAAATTATTGGGTAGAAATCCATTGAGTAATTGGGGCCCAGGATAACCTTTTGAAGAAATAAACTAGGTGATATATGAGAAACAGAGGGAAAAAAAAAATTTTTTTTTTAAATGAGACAGGGTCTCACTATGCAGTTCAGGCTGGCCTTCAGCTCACTTTGTAGCCCAGGCTGACCTCTAACTCACAGGGATCCTCCTTTTTAGCTGCCCAAATGCTGGGATTACAGGGGTGTACCACCACACCCCGCACCAAGGGGCAATTAAATGCCAGGGTATTAAAACTGGCATCAAAGACAAACTTCTACAATATCCACAGTTGTGCTATTTTGTGACAATCAGTAGAACATTAGTGAGAGTCCATCTATGGACATCCTTGAAGTAAAGATGAATTGACAATCACTATAAATTGAGTCTTATAGAAAATCCAAGAGATTGTGTGAATCCTGGAGCTTCCTTATTCTTCTCTTGGTCTGTGTTACTCCAGTCCAGGACATGTAAATCACAGAACCAGTAGAGGGAGACAAAATTAGTTTAAATGCCACATGGCTTAGGTCTGAAAGCTACTCAGAAGAGGCTTGTACCAACCAAAAAGAAACCTGATATATAATGAAGAAGAAACTCAGCAAGGCAGGGGCTTCTTGCCTTGTTCCTTGAAAAGAAAACTAGCCAGGAAAAAAAAAATGTTTTTGTTTCTAAGCATTCTCTCCAGGAGGTGGGTTAGAAAGCAGGATTGGGAACAGTTATGTGGGAAAAAAGTCAATTAGAAACTACCACATAGAAAGCAATTAGATAAAGTGACATTTTTTAAAATATAGTTTTATAAATAATAGCAGTGAGTAAAGATTCCATTTATTTCAACATCGTACATGTATCCTGGAGGGTGTCCAACATTTCTGTTCTGAGACTCGGACCCTTTTCTCC
>NW_004524925.1:187651-188988 GCF_000260255.1 Octodon degus
TCCGTGCAGGCTATGGTATCGTGGAACTACTGTTTTCTTCCCATTCCCAGAGCTGCAGGTCTTGTGGCTTAGAGATTGTGTCTCGTACCACAAATGTGTTAAGCATAGGACAGTCACTGGAGTGAACTTTTTGGAGGCAGAGTAACAGTAAAGAGTTCTGACATAGCATTCCTGAAGGCTAAACTGAAAAAGCAAGAGAAGACACTATGCTGTGCTCTGGCTGATTTCCAAGAAATCCATCTTAAACAAAGGCAGTTATTGGGGCCGGGGAGATGACTCAGTGGAATAAGTGCTTCCCTGGCAAGCGCAAGGGTCTGAGTTCAATCCCCAGTTCTGAAAAAAAAAAACAAAAACAAAAATAAAAAAAACGAAGGCAGTTATTATTCCTTCCACCAGAGAAGTTACTTCTTGGAAAACATTTTAATCATGATGAGAACATAGGCTGAATCTGTATCATGTTTGTGCTTCATAGAGTTTTTCATCAGAATGTAAGTCATGGAATTTTCTGTTAACGTTTTTATAGTCTCTAAAGCAGAATAAGAATAAAGAGGGTCCTCTGGATGTATATCATTATTAACCACTTTTATGTTAACAAGTGCTGCTTTACCATAGGTTTGCTGCCATCTATGATTATTTGACATCTCAGGGAAATGAAAGCTTTTTCTCCCTGACAAATGATAATTGGCACGTAAAGTTAATGTGTGCATCATGATTTTCAGTTAAAGTACTTCAAACACTTTAAAGGCTGGAGGTTAACAAGTGCATTAAGAAGTGGATTTTACTTGGGCAACAAAGACAAGGCAGGAGGCATTACAGTTCCTGACTTGAAATTTTACCACAAAGCTACTGTGATAAAATCAGCATGGTACTGGCAACAAAACAGACCCAAGGATCAGTGGAATAGATTAGAGGATGCAGAAGCCTCTACGAACACTCTCAGCCACCTTATCTTCGACAAAGGGGCAAACATGCTTACTGGAAGAAAGATAGCCTCTTTAACAAATAGTGCTGGAAAAACTGGCTCTCTACATGCCAAAAACTAAAACTTGACCCAGGTCTTTCACTATGCACTAAGCTAAAGTCAAAATGGATTAAAAATCTAAACATTAAAACAGAAACACTAAATCTCCTGGAAGAGAAACTACGAAGAACTCTTGAAGACGTAGGGGTAGGCAAAGAGTTCATGAACAAAAATCAAATTGCACAGGTAATACTTGAAAGAATTGAAAACTGGGACCACCTCTTCTTGAGAAGTTTTTGCATGTCAAAAGAAATATCAACAAAGTGAAAAGACAACCCACAAATTTGGAAAAAATCTTGACAAGCACTTAGAGGTC
>NW_004524925.1:190325-194060 GCF_000260255.1 Octodon degus
TTTTTAGTGCTTCTGAAGGCTGAGCCAACAGTCATTTCAGCTATTGGCACAATCTGTACTTTAGATTAAAATGAGATTTACTAACTTTCCAGATTAGTGGAAGAAAGAGCTTGCTTTGATTTTTGGTTTTGTCTTATGCTGAGAAGATTCTGTAATCTTCGCATAGTACCACGATAAATTATTTCAGAGCGTTGCTCATGAATTCGTAGATATAAATCGCAACATGCATTTTTATTTGATGTTTCAGCTCGCATACTACTGATTTCCCATAGATCATGAAATATTAGAGCTGGGTGAGGCCTATGATTACATAGTCTAAACTCCTTCATTTACAGATAAGGACAAAGCAAGGCTTATAGCATTAACCATCAACATCACTGAGCTGCTTGGTGGCGTAGTCATGACAGAAAGCTGAAAGACTGTGTTACATGAAACTGACCTTCCTGTGTGACTAACAACGGTGTGTGCTTTGAGACTTTCACATACAGGAAGCGCTGGGCCTGGTACAGGACTGGACACCCTGCCAACAGTTCTCGGGAGCCTATGTATTTCTCGTATTTCTGACGGATGGGTCCTATATCTATTTGATCCTGTTTTCCTGCCCCACATATGTTGAGTACTTGCAATGTGTGTGGCTCCATAAGCTTCCTGTGTATCTTACACTGCATCCTATCAGTGGCCTGTGGGACGTCTGCTGAGTGGGATGAAGCGGGTGTGAAAGCAGTGAGAAGTTGCATGGCATAATATTTTAAAGCGTGCTTATGTTAGGTTTTGGGATAAACTTTCATTTACATCATCCTGTGTTTCTAAAAGTATAATTTAAAATGGGAATATATAATTAATATACACCTTTTTACCAAATACTTTGTTTTAGGAGTATATCAAATATAATCATATCAGATTAACAATTTTAAATGTGTGTTTCAAAGTCATTGGAGAAAAGAAGCACATGATAAGTTAATAAATATACTATCGTTTTTTAGTATGGCATTAAGTAATACCTGACAAATACCAAGATAGCAAACCAGATTTGCATAAAATATAAGCAATGGCATAATTATGTTCTTCTGAGTGTTTCTTTTTTGAAAAATAATTTATTTAAGATATAATACACAACTGTACTGCACTTCTTGGAGCAAATGAGGCTAGCTTCAAAATATTTCCATCGCCAGAAGTTGAACAGTTTGCTCATAGGGTCATCCCCATGATTCTTATGGGAAATCAGCAACACTAAGCCACATATTCCATAATACTGGAAAACTTTTGCTTACCATACTAGAAAAACTAGAATTATACACGATTTAAGCTGAATAGGCTGAGTGAGTTAAAGACTCATTTCACTGGAAACATGCACATTCACATGTACATGTATATATACACATGTGTGCATGTGCGCACACACACACACACACACACACACACACACACACACATGCAGATAACACATAGGACTTACAGGCCCAGGTTTGTAAGTAACTTTTAGTCCAGTGCTAGGTGGGGGTTGCTTCACTCTAAATCTGCCAGGAAGAAAGACAGATATAAATTTTTGCCACAGTAAAAACACATGAGCAACTAATCAGGATGTTATAAAATCAGAAAGGTGTTAATATTTGCTGTCTAGGAGCCAGGTGTCCATACCCTTAGAAAACAGTGTTAGTATTCAGTTGGAAAAGAATTCAGGGTCCATTTCATGACTGCTTTCCCGAAAGTTTTCATCAGCACAAAACAGGCTTCAACCTGCCTTTCAGCCCTTTAGTGTTGGTTGCTGACCAGCGGCTCAGGCCCTGACACAGTACTGTGTGCACTTGGCCAGGGTGTGCGTTGCAGAAAGCCGCCAGTGGGCGTGCAAATCCCGGCAGCCAGATCATGCAGCTGAAGAATAAAGGCTCTTTTGGCAGGCAGTGGAGCATGGGAGCCAGTCTTACTCTGTCTTGGTATGGGGCTTGCATGTTCGGGGAGAGGAAAAACAGAAAAGGCTTAGAAAATGTTGAAGAACTTGAAAAGCTCTGCTCACACATGGTGCTTATTGATCTCTCTCCCTTCCTGTGGTTTGTGGATTGTGCCCCAGGGTTGAAGACCTGGAGTAAATTAAAATACCAAGGAGAGCCTACCTCCACGCTGACCCCCAACCCCACCCCTCCTGACATCCACTTTGCTCTCTCCCCATCATGCCTGAATCTAACAAGCTGTGGAGTGAAATCTCTAAAAGTAGAGTTCTATGCTTGGAGAGATAGTTTCTGCATGGATGAGTTTCATTAGTTTGAGGTTAACTCTCTATTTCATCCTGCCCAGCTGTTGTGAAAATACAAGAACACTACAACAAAGGAAATCCAATAATGCCTGGACCGCTGGCCTAAGTCCTTCAGAAGGTCATTTCTTAAGCAGCAAATATTTTTCTTGAATTGGAGATTTATCTCAAGTAAAAGATGACAGTGATCCTTCATATTGGGTGACGCTACCATTTTGTTACTCCTGATTTGCAAGTAGAGAATCACAATTATTTTCTAAAGAGTTTGCCATTAAGATAAAAATAATGCTACAGCTGAAATGTTTATTGTATTTTTTTAAAAAAAATTCTCCGTTTCTCCCTCATCCCTCCCTCATCCCTCTAACTCAAAAGACAGGACATTTTTGTAATTGGGAGCGGTCTTGGTATATGTGATATAATACTGATCCATTAGCAAAGGCTGCTGTCCCATTGAAACTGATAACCTGACCTGTGTTAGCACAGTGAATGACCTCCACGTGTGAGGGAATGACCTGACATGCAGGAAGGCTGAAGTCACTTGCTAGCCTGAAAGATCTGAAAACAAAGCATGTTCTTCCCATGGAATAGTCTCCAAGGTCTCAGCAAATTCCCACATGACACTGTTTTTGATCTAAAAAGTGAAAGACTGACTCCTTGTCATTGAATGCCAGCTGAAATATATTTTAAGCTGTCTATAAATTAGGTTATTAGTTATTAATTCTGAGTTAGACCTTCATAGCAAAAATGTCTCTGCTGACTCAGGTATTTTTCCCTTTTGCTTTGATTATGCAGAAATAATGTAATTAAAAGCACTTCAAAAGTCAAATTATTTTACTAGGAAGAGGAAAGAATAATGCATATAAAGGGGATTCTTATGAGACTATCACTATATTGCTCAGCAGATACCTGCAGAAAACAACAACAAAAAGATGATATATTCAAAATTATGAAAGAAAAAACTACCAGTTAAGAATATATGCAACAAAGCTGTCCTTCGGAAATGATGGAAATATAACATATTTTACAAGTAAAAGTTGAGGAAATTCGGAATCACTAGATCTGTCTTGCAAAAAAAAAGTTGCATAAGGAAGTTCTTTTGTTCTGAGCAGACACAAAAGGATGAAATTACTAGCAGGAATATATATGCAACTATAAAACTTGTTGGTAGACGTGAATACATGACTAACTTCAAAATACTCTACTACTGTAATGGTCATGTATAAATCAGGCATAATAGGATGGATGTCAAGTCAAAACTGTTGAAAAGGAAAGTTATTATATGATCAAAGGGTCGACTCATCAATAATACATAAATAAATCAGGCATGGTGGTGCAACTGCAATTTCAGCACTCTGGAGGCTGAGGCAGGAAAATCACAAGTTTAAGTTCAGCCAAAACCACATAGTGAATTGAAGGATTATTTAGTCAGACCCTGAATCATAGAAGGAGGAGGAGGAGAGGGGGAAAGGGGAAGATGACATAAACAT
>NW_004524925.1:200930-203771 GCF_000260255.1 Octodon degus
AAAACAAATCAGTAACAGGAAGAACCTCGAATATTTTACAAATACATAGACATTAAAAACCTGGTACTGTATAATGAATGGGCTGAAGAAAAAATCCTCAAGGGGAAGTAAAAGGAACTGAGATGAATGAGAAAGGAAACCTATGAGTTGCAGTAAAAGTTCTGAGATGGAAATTTATTGAAGTAACTGCTCATATTAAAAAGAAGAAATATATAAATGTATATTCTATTACTACACATCAAGGAACTATAAAAAGAACAAATTAAACCTAAATCACAGGAAAAGAAAATCAGAACAAAAAGAAATGGAAATAAAGAACAAAATTCCACATAAGGAATCAATAAAATTAAAAGTGCTTTTTTGAAAAAAATTAAATTGACAAATTCTCTTCTGCTCAAAAAAGGGAAAAGATCAAATTTTAAAAAGAATAAGGCAAAGAAGTTACAGAGAGGTACCTCAGTCACAAGAGGGAGCATAAGAGAATATTAGGAACTAGATAGAAGTAAAATTGGATGATTTACAGGAATTGAATAAATGCCCAGAAAAATACCACCTACAAAGATTTAGTCTTCAAGAAATAGAATATTTGAACAGATTTTTAAAAAAACACAGAGTCTGAGTAAGTATTCAGAAACCTGTCAGTGAGGAAGAGGCCGGGACCAGATGACTCCACCAGAACTCTCATATCAATGTTTCTAAAACGTTTTGGAGTAAAAGAGCTGAATCCTTCTAAACATATTTAGAAGTCAGTGTCCCCTTGATCATTAAACCACAAAAGAAAAATCACAAGAAAACTACAGGGAAATTTATATGATTAAGATTGTTGTGACAATCTCCAGTAAAATAGTAGTGAACTGAATTCAACAGGAAATAAAAAAAATGTATCAGTGACCAAATATCTGTGGCTAGCTTCACATACACAAATCAATCATAATGATACATCACATTGACAGAATGGAAGATAGAAATTGATCGCCTCAATTGGCATAGATAACCCATTCCACCAAGTTTAAGATCTTTCCTAATTAAAAGCTCTACGTAGTTTATGTACAAAGGGAAAGCTTTTCCACACAATAAAGGGCATTTATAAAAATCCAAAGCCCAAGTTGTAATCAATAGGGGGAAAATTTCCACTGAAATCCAGTGCAACAATCAGATGCCCACTGTAGCATCACTGCTCTGTATAGCAAAACTTTTAAATAGCAATAGCAATTAGACAAGAAAAAGAAATAAATGACATTTAAATTAGAAAGGAAGGGCCAGCCAGATAGCTCAGCAGACTAAAGCACCTGCTTTGGCAGGCTCAGGGACTGAGGTTTGTTCCCCAGTGTGCTGTGCTGGCCCCACCACCAGGGCACACTGAGACTGAGACTGAGATTGGGCATGGTATCACATGCCTGTAATCCCAGCACTTGGGAGGCTGAAAACAGGAGGATCATTGCGAGTCTGATTCTGTGTAATGAGACCCTGTAGACCTTGTACTAAATACATAAAAAAATTAAAATGAAGAAGTAAATTAACTAAAATTTATTTAATTGATGAAAGTGTATTTAGTTTATTAATTAAATTCACTAATCAAAAATTAGTCTGCAGATAATATAATCCTACATGTAAAACCCTAACATTTACACAAAAAACTTAGAATAATTCAGTAACATTTCAGGATACCATGCCAACATACAAAAACTAGTAGTATTTTAATTCACAAAGAATAACCAAACTGAAAAATTGAGAAGACAATCTTAATGCAGAAGTTTAAAAACTACCTAAGACTTAATTTTAACTAAGGAAAGATTTGGGAGCCGGGGAGATGGCTCAGTGGAATAAGCGCTTCCCTGTCAAGTGCAAGGGCCTGAGTTCAATCCCCGGTTCTGGAAAAAAAAAAAAAAACCAAAAAAAAACTAAGGAAAGATTGGTACACAAACAACTACGAAACATTAGTGAAAGAAACTGAAGAAGGCACAAATAAATGGAACCATACATTGTGCTCAAATGAAAGATCTAATATTGGTAAAAATATTCATACTACCCAAAGGAATATAGGCATTCAGCACAATCCCTATCAAAATTCCAATAATAATCTGTTACAGAAATAGAAAAATCTTTTAAAATTTGTGTGGAATGTAAAAGGTTCTGAATAGCCAAAATCATTCTGTGAGAGAACAAAATTAGATGCAACACATGTCCTGATTTAAAGTTGTTTTCCAGAAATATAATAATTGGTCTGGGGATTTAGCTCAGCAGTAGAACACTTGCCTCTCAAGCTGGAAACCCTGGGTTAGGCCCTTGGCACCAAAACCAAAAATAAACCTTACCTGTAAAACAATTACAGGGCTGAAATAGTATCTAAATACCTAAAAAATCCTCAAAGAGAAGTTAAAGAAACCTTAAGAAGAATGAGAAAGGAAATCTGTGAGTGAAAGTTCTGCGATGGAAGTTAGATATAGCTCAGTGGCACAAGTACCTGCCTGGAAAGCACAAAGTCCTGAGTTCAATTTCCAGTACAAAAAAAAACCCCAAAACAAAATAATTACAACCAATTAACCCCTCCACCCAAACAGACAAACAAAACACAGTAATTGAATCAGAAAAAAGATACTAAGAATGTTTGAAACAGCATGGTACTGCACACAAGCAGATACATCCCATTAGCTGGTGTTTCTGTTGCCTTGACAAAGCACCTGACACCCACAGCTGAAAGCATAGGCTGAATCAGGCTCATAGTTAGGGGACTGAGTCCATGGTCAGCTGGCTCCAGGGCAGAAAACTCATGGCAGCTGGGCAAGGAAGCCGGGAAGCAAAGCAGTGGAACAGTGCCACAGCGGGATGCCTGAGGGCCCA
>NW_004524925.1:204411-207349 GCF_000260255.1 Octodon degus
GGCAGGGCAGACATTAAGTCTTGTGGCTCTGCATCTAGCATCTCCAGAGCACCTGGTGGTTGAATGTAAGATCCACAGGGTCCTGGCCATCCCATCCCTATGTCCTGGCTGGTTGAAGCCCACAGAGACTCTCTTGGGGTGGCTGCACTCATGGCCTGCAGCTTTCTTTAGCACATGTTCCACATTACTGGCATCTCCAACTTCCTGGGACTTCCCTATACCTTTGGCTTCATTTTCAGAGTGCCATAGACTGCACCCTCAAGGACTCCTTGGCTGAACTCCTAAGCCTTCCTTTGATCTCTATGTGGAAAGCTTTATGACTCTGCATCTCTTACATTCTCCATGCTAGTAAATCCACCATCACTGGACAATGCCAAGGTCAGCTGCCAGGCACCCTTGATCCATGGTTGTAGCAGCTTCTGAGGGGCTGAATGACTGAAAGAAGAGAAGTGAATCCTAAGAAATTGTCTCAGTTACTCTCCTTTCCTTGCTGGAACAAAATATCCAACATCCAAAATGAAGGAAGAAAGGTTGATTTAGCTCACAGTTAGTGGAGGTTTCAGTCCATACTTAGCTGGCTCCAAGGCAGAGAGGCACATGACACAGAGTAGCCGTTCATGGCAAAGAGCAAAGGGAGGGGCAGCAGCTGCAGCTGCTAGCTAACTTCTTTCCCCTTCTTACATTGTAATGCAGATTACCTGCCCCAGGGCAGGTGCAGCACCCACACCCACAATGATCAGTCACAAACTCCAGAAGCCACCCCATGATTGCATGAGGCTTTGAGGGGACGATGAGGCACAAACCATAGTAGAAACCAATTGCCTAGGAGGCCCTTTGCCAGTAGGCATCCCAGAGACTTTGTTTTCAAATGAAAGTTTTCTATTTCTGCTCAACAGGTGGGGTCTTGCTGATTCCTCAGGTGGCATCACATGCACCTGTATAAAGAACTTGCTTTCTCTTTGGCAGTGTTAATCTTTTTAGCAGTCCTACCTCTATCAGCCCCAAATTTATACATCATTCCTCTGAGCCCAAATTTAAGTTTTTCGAACTTTTCTGCTCTATCTTTTGCCCTCCCCCCTTCTTAAGGTTCTTAAGGTAAATCTGGGTGAATAAAGGCAGCATTACCTGTACCACAGCCTGAACGTTGGGCTGTCTTGAAATTTCCTCCACCAGGTTAATTAGTCTGAAAGTCCTAAACTCAGTTTCCTCAAAGTTTAAGGACACAGGAGAAATGTAGATAAGTTTTCTCCCAGAGTGTACTATACATGATACCTAGTCCAGCTGAAGTCTTCTGAGCCTGGTTTTTCCTATCAGCATTCTGACCTTCTGAGCTCTAATAAGAATTATCTATCAAGCCCTGTTTATAGCTTCCTGGGGTTTTCCTAGCCCACAAAGCTTTCCAAACTCCCACCACAAACCAGTTTCAATAGTATCCAAACAACGTGACCAGGTATAGTCACAGCAATGACTCCATTTTTCTGGTACCAGTTTTCCATTGCTGGGACACAATATCTAACACCCACAACCTAAAGAAAGAAAGATTTAGTTTGGCTCATGATCTGAGGGGATTCAACCCATGATCAGCTAGCTCAAGGCAGAAACATCTAGCAGGAAGGTACAGCAAAGCAAAGATACTGAGTTCATGGCTTCTGGGAAGAAAGGCAAGGGAATGTATGGTGCCAGAAAAGAATGGGTTCAAGACCACATACAGTACCCAAGGCCATGGTTCTGCGATTCAACTAAGCACACCCAGGAGCATGCTTTATTAATTTTCTAGGCATTTCTTAGTGCAATGAAGTAGATCTATCAGGATTAAAGTCCAATATACAGACCAGTAGAATAGAATAGAGACCAGAAATAAACTTAAATATATACTATCAATTGGTTTTTAATAAAGGCACCAAGAGGACACAATAGGAGAAAGCACAGCATCTTCAACAAGTTGTGCTTAGAAAGCTAGATATCCAGATGCAAAAGAATGAAAATGGACCCTTAACTGACAACATACACAAAGCCAACTCTAAATGTTTAGAACACTCAAACATAAGACTTGATACTACAAAACTCCTGAAGAGAATATAAGGCAAAAGCCCCAGACACTGACCTATGTAATAATGTTTCTTTTTTTTATTTTACATAAAAAACTCAAGCTACAAAGTGAAAATAAATATATAGGAGTACATCAAAATAAAGATTCCCTACAGCATATGAAAGGAAATGCAAAATGAAAAAGTCAAACGGTAAAATAGTCAGCAAGAGAGTAGAGAAAGGGAAATCTTGTACTATTACTAAGAATACTCTTATGAAGAGCAGTATGGTTATTTCTAAAGAAATTAAAAACAAGACTATTATACAACACAGTGATCCCTTTCTTGGGCATATCCACAAATGCACAAAATTGTCACCTTAGAGTATGGGAATGAACATATACACAGCCACTGAAGCATCATCCACAGTAACCAAGAGAACAATACAATCTAAATGCTGAAAGGGGTAAATGGAGAAAAAAAAGTATAACATTGATGTATATTGCATATGTATATATTTATCTTTTGATTTTTTGACAATCATTTCCTCAATAGGCATGAGATGATATTTTGTGGTGGTTTTTGACTTACATTTTCTTGGTAATTAATGATGTTGAGCACCTTTTCATATACCTGTTGGCCATTTTTATGTCTTCTTTGTCCATTCATACCTTTAAAAAGCATGAGATCTTGCCATTTGTTACATATACAAAATCCAGGAGGACATTATGCCAAATAAAATAAATTAGACATAAAAAATATATTCTCACCTATGTGCGGAAGTTAAAAGAAATATTCAGGAATACAAGATAAGGAACAAACTATAACCAGCTGAATTTAGGAAGATGGGGGGATGTAGGATCAAGAATACAAAATGGGGCCAGGGAGATGGCTCAGTAGAATAAGCGCTT
>NW_004524925.1:207462-215411 GCF_000260255.1 Octodon degus
AAAAACCAACCAAACAAACAAAAAAACAAAATGGCAGTTATATGGGATAAAAAAACCCAAGGTGCCTAGTATACAAATGAGCATTATGGGTAATAAAATTACACTATTTGTAGAAATCATACTTATTTAATAGATTTTAGCTTCTTTTGCCACAAAAGCCAGAAAGGGTGGGGTAACTGTGAAACTGGATATGTGAATTTATTTCTCTCTAGTGTCCTTTTTACTATCTGCATGTACCCCAACCAGTATTATAGTTGGTGATTAATCTAAGAAGTAGTTTCAGGTTTTGTGTACTGCTGAAACATTTATATAGCCTTTCTATTCTTAGGCTACGATACATGAGGAATGAGTAAATGAACAAGTGAAAGATAATGTCAGTGAGTAGTCTGCTGAGTGAAGGATGTGAAGATTCAGTGTGCAGTTACAGTTCAGGAATCATTCCCTGAGCCAGCTTGCAAGGACAAGTATCAGAGCAGGCATGGGAACGAACCTGAACAGGTCCAGGAGCATGGCCTCACCTGCTGAGGTCCACACCGATGTTCTTGAGCTTCACAGTGGTGGCGTAGGTGTGCCCTTCTTTAAGCACCCCGAACTTCACAGATGGGGGGAGAAGGTGGAACCCAAGAGGGGTGCACTTTGCGTTATTGATGGCAGCAGATGCAATGGAGGATGTGTTCACTTTTCCTCCTACAGGATCTAGTACCTGTGAAGTCAGAACAGAAAATTAGCAAAATGATTTTCCTTGGGGTTCCCAAGATAAGAATAAGCTCCTGTCATGGGAGCAAAATAATTGTTAGATATCCATCTTCCTCTGTGCCAGTGACAACCCAAGTCAGCTCCCCTCAAAATCTCGAGGACTCACTAAGATACAAACTGGGGATCCCACTCTCAGGGTTTCTCTTTCCATGCATCTGAGGCAGGGTCAAGAGCTTGCATGTGTATCAATTCTCAGGTGTGGCTGATACTACCGGTGCTCTGCTCTGTGCCCTTTGCAGTGCTGAGATGGGCTGGGAGTTGGTGGGAACTATAGGACCTCCGGCTCCACATAAGGCCTGAGCCCTTGGTAATCCACAAGCACAATGCATTTGAGAAACACTCCTATTATGTATCAGTTATGTACATGGCAGTGATTTCTATGATAGCAATGACCACTATGTGGCATGAAAACAGAGAAGATAGCTATCAAAATTTTACTAGTGAGCCTATTGGAACTGGAAGGTGGAAATCTAATCTGAGAGGCTTGGGGTAGGAGAAGAAGAGAAACCTACAGCTGCTGAAGGAAAGAGAGTCTGAGGCACATGTGAGAACAGGTCCTACACTCATCCAAGCCATGTAGATTCTAGCCTAAACAACATCAGAAGGCTGGCTGGTGATCCAGTAGTGAGCTGCTGAATAGTCTCAAGAGACAGAAGTCCCAGCACAGCTGATATCTGCTATCAATCGTTTAATGGCTGGCTCATAAAATTCATCTCAAGTCTGTAGGAGCTAGCTTGTACAGAGCACTGCTGTAGTTTCTGTGACTATAGGCCTCACATGAGATGGTGGAGAGAGTACAAAACAGCACATGGTGGCTGAAGCTAGGAACTGCTATGCAAAAGGGTTATAGAAAATGCTAACAGGATCTGTGAAATTAGTTTCCATGTCTGTTTTACCTTTGCAAGTGGTTGGGACTTTGGCTTGGAGCCCAGCAGATAGTGCGGTAGCTTCACCTTCTCTTTTCTTGCTTGCCCTGCAGCATCTTGCAGCAATGACTGGGTGAGAATTTTCATAGGTGCGCAAGATTCTGGTTCTGACAGAGACGAAGGTCAAGTTATGTCGCGTGGACATTTCTAAGACATCTAGAATGATGCTAGCTTGGGAGTTTTGGTTTTTAAAGAGCTTATTTAAAAATAAAGGATTTTTATCAATTCTTGTGTTAACAGTTTTACATTTTACAAAGGAATTTCACATATATTATCTACTTCTAGTCCTTACAGCGACCCTATGAGATAGGTGCAACTGTAAATGTTGACATTAGTTTTGAAAATAAAATTCTAGGGGCTGTGGAGATAGCTCTGTGGTATAAGCTCTTGCCTAGCAAGCACAGGGACCTGAGTTTGATCCCCAGTACCACATGTTGTGCAGTGCTGGGCATGCTGTGCCAACCACCAAACTGGGCATGGTGGTACACGCCTGCAATCCCAGCACTGGGGAGGCTGAGACAGGAGGATCATTATGAGTCTAAACTGCATAGTGAGACCCTGCACCAAATAAATAAATAAATAAATAAATAAATAAAAGATTGGAAGACAAAGAAAGAAAAGAAGAAAATTCTAAGAAATCAAGTAACTTGCCTGTGATGAAGTAAACATGTCTATGTCTTAATGGTCCTTTCCTATATAGCAATAAGTTAAAGTGTAATAACATGTGGTTCTTAGAACAATTGAGGGAAAGTCTTAAGAATTTCTTTCATTTTACTTAGGTACTTATTCTAAAAAGCCATGCAATAATATGGATAAATTAAGTGATAAAATTAAATTCTGAGATCATGAAATTCAGTCACTTTTTTCCCCACAGTTACATGAGTGAGGAAAAGAAGAAAAGCCCCACAGCTGCAGCTGTATATATTTATTCCAAACATTCCAAATATTCAGAAGGCTGTAAGAACTGCATTGTCGGCCACCAGACTTAAAAAGCATTTCTTGCATTTGAACCATGAAGACAGTCAAAGGGAGGGGCCTGACAGAGAAAAGCCCTCAGTGTGCAGGTGAGCACCACATTTTCCACACGCAGTCTCTGCGAACCATCATCAAGCCCTGTGAGCAGGAGAGCTGAGAAGATGACGGTTTTGGCACGCTCAGTGTTTTTGCTGTCTCCCCTCCCACATGCACTTCTACCTTGTGTGGTAGAATGCCTCAGCCGCCATGGTCCTGGCCAGCATCGCGGCATGGGGCTCCAGAGAAGCCAGCGAGGGGTCTCCTTGAATAGCTCTACTGAAGCTGACAGTGATAATCCCATCTTCCCTACTGGGTCGTGAATCTAGAAGAACTGGCATATTGGGGGTTTGTTGCTGTCAGCCCTGTCATATGGAAATAACCTGTCCCTTATGGGAAAGAGTAAAACCAAGGGATGGAGTAAGAAGGAGGCAGAGAGGAAGTGAAGGGAGAGGCAATCAGACTTGCATTTGTGGAGAGCCAGAGAGTGAGTTTAAACATAGCCAGTTATCTGTGGTTTGCTTTTGTGTGTCAATAAATCCATTACCCTCCACTCTTTCATTCATTTATTCATTCATTTTTAATGAGCTTGAGTTATCTAAGTTAAAATCTTAAAAATACCAACTAATGCAATAGTAGTAGCTCCTTTTTATGAATAAAGTAAACTGAAGTTCAGAGGATTAAATAACCTGCCCAAGAAATTGCGATAAGTGGCAGGCCTGAAATGTGAACATCAGTCTGTTTAATTCCACCAGGAACACATGCCTTTCACTACTCAGTGTGCTCTGAAATCTGGGTACCATTGTTTCCTAGGCTTACTTTAGAACAATAGATTCCTGGGTGGGAGGCCAGACCTGCCCTGTTCCAAATCAAACCTGAAGGGAAGTCTCAGAAGACAGACATCGGTGATGAGGATTCTAATGTACGCATTCCCACTGGTCACCATTCCCTACACGGGCAATCATTTTAAAGGTTTGATGCATCTCGAGTGTGCTGCATACTGTGCACAAATACATTTTATCAGGCCAGTGGGCACAGAGTAGGTCTTCATATGATTATTATTAACTGCTGATATGGAGTTTATCACGTACAAAGCAAGCACTGCTGTAAGCATTTTACTTGTAACAACCAAAAAAAACAGATTCTCACAACCTTTTCACTTATTATTCAAGCATTATTTCTCCTTCATGGAAAAGGAAATGGAAAAGACAGAGCAAATACATAGAGTGCTCGAGGCTGGAGTGCTCTACCATTGAGCCAGAGTGCTGACCTAGCAGCATGAGCCGTAGGCCCTGGGTTAAGACCAAGCAAGAAAGAGAAAACAAAGAGGACAAAGAAAGGAGGAAAGCAAGCAAGCAAGCAAGCAAGCAAGCAAGCAAGCAAGCAAGTAAGCAAAGCAAAACAAAGCAAAGCAAAGGAAAACAAGGAAAGGAAAGAAAAGAAGAAAGAAAGATCTGCTCGGTATTGCCCAGCTAGTATGTATGGAGGCAGGATTTGAACCCAGGAGGGGCTTATGCATTAGTTCTACTCTACATCATACTGTCTCCATGATGCAGTAGAGCATTATCCTGCTGATCTTGAAACTATACAGGGCTTCCTCAGGGATTAGGATTATGGCAAAGGTCATATTTAAGAGGCTTGGAGTAATGGCTGGTTACTGGCTGATACAGAAGTACTTTAATATCGATGAGGCTAGAACAGTACTGCTGTGAGCACAAATCCTCTGAAGACTGCTGCTGGGCCTGACCCGGCTGAGGAACCTGCACTCATTCCCTGCTGCCTTGCTGAGGGAGATCATATTGTTTATTCATGTTTACTTGAATCTTTCTGAGTATGACTTACTTCCCTAGCAGTGGGGTACATCTCTCTGCCCTATGAACTTTGAGCTTGAACACAAGACTTGCTCTGACAAACACACACACACACACACACGTGTGTGTGTGTGTGTGTGTGTGTGTGTGTGAAAGGCATCCTCCCACTTCTAAGAAGGCTGTGAGGGCCTGTGTGCATTTCCTACTGTCTCTCTAAGCTTTGACCCTTGCTGTGAGAACAGCTTTTCTATGATTGTGGGACTCCCTCAGTGGGGCACCCTCAGGTTATGTCTGAACTTCACCTTTGGTCCAAAGCACAACTAAACATTTAACACCTGCCTTTCTGTCATGGGTTTGGAGGACATGGAGGAAATGGTGAGGTGTTAGTGTGGGTGGGGTGAGAATGTGGGGGTGAATGCTGCATGATTTGCATACATGCTCCCTTGCCATGCTGGCCTCAAGACCTCAGTGCCATGTTATGGAATGTAGGGTTGGGATGTAGTAGACTGCTGACTGGTGGTCAACTTGTTATACTCAGCTGAAGTGAGCTAGTACGGTACAGGGTGTGGGAGGCCCACCCGAGCATTATTGCCAGCCACCTTAGAGGTAGAGCTGGAGAAGAGCTGAGAGGCTGCTGGGAAGCTGTTTGGAGAAGCTGCTAGAGCTGTTGGAAGCTGCTGGCTCTCCTGGGCTATTCTGCCGAGTGACCTTGTCCTGCTGCTTTCCTGGTGAAGTGGCAGTTCTTATGACTGGAGGCATTTGGGACCTTCATTATTGCTGAGAATGGCTATAGTTCACATTGGAGGAGCTCTGGTCCTCATCTTGAGCATTGCTTCCTGGTTCCAGAGGGGAAGGTGGTGCACTGCTCAGCCTTGTGGAGAAGCTTGTCACGCTGGCTTTTCCTAGTGGGAACTCAGCTTTCCTCATCACTGGAGGAGCTCAGGACCTTGCTGAGGATGGCTGAGGTCCTTTGGGGGAAGTTCTGGTTCTTATCTTGAGTGTTGCTTTCTGGCTCCAGTGCAGATCCCTCAGCCTGCTAGCACAGATCCTTCATTCCACTGGCACAGGCCTTCTAGCTTTGGGCCTGTCCAGTGCAGATCTGTGAAGCAGGCCTGCATGAGACATTGTTGTGGGATCCTGGCCTCCAGTTGGATTTTCAGGAGGCACTGTTCTGAGCTCTAGGTCTTCAGCTGGACTCAGGCAGGTCATCAGGATCCAGGCTCTCAAGCTGGATTCCTTGATCTTTAGTATGTGGACAGATTTCTTGCACTCTTTGTATATGTGGTACTGGGGATCAAACAAGGGACCTTGCACTTGCCAGGCAGGTGCTTATGCCACTGAGCTATCCCTCCAGCTCTATTCTTTAAAACTACTTCTCCCATCAACCTTTTTCTACTGCTGTGTTAATCCTTCTCTACCATGAAGTTATTAAAGCTTTATTATTAATATGAAACAATACATTGTAACTTATAATACCTTATTTTCCTTTCCTCAAGTAACTCAGTTGATAGCCTCCTTGTTTCCAAGTGTTTCTCTTGCCTCTTTCAAAAGCATCTATTCCTTTGAAGCTTGAACTGTTGGACTGAATTAGTGATTCCTCCTTCAAGTAATTGTCATCTACTGATTCCTCCATCATTCCTTTTAATCTTTGGGGGTTGTAACATCTGAGATGGGCTCCTAGCACATCTTTACTGGTCACATCACCTGGATGATCCATTCAACACCTTGTCCTCCCTGCTTCTCAGTGACTCTTGCTGCTTCATCTTTTCTTTCCCAGAATTCTTTTGGTCATATTTTAACTTTGCTGTTCTGGAAATCTATGTATTTCCTCCCCAAAGCCTCATGGGATCATAGGTGGGTGGGAGTGGGGAGTGGCTGGATTAGGTTGTCTGAGTGTGTATTAAGGGTGTGATACTGGGATTAAGGGTGAGGAGAGTGGAAGCCCCTTGTGGTGTGAGTGGCACCAGCCAATGGGCTTAGAGCCTCGGTGAAATAAAAAAGGAGAGAAGGAAAGGCAGTGGCTGCTGCTGCTGCTGCTGCTACTGCTGCTGTTATTCTGTTGCGGCTTCCTTCCTGCCCTGCCCTGTTGTCTGTCTTTGAAGCCAGTCTATTATGAATTTAAGCATCTACGAATTGTACAATGAAATACATATCTCTTCGTTTAAAGCTGGGTGTTGGGTAACACCCAAAAAAGAAACAACTAAGACAGATTTGGTACCAGAAAAGTGAAAATTTCCTATGGCACCACTTGGCCACATAGTTTGGAAGCTTTTGCAACTGGCATGTGGGATTTGAGAAAATCTGGAGATGCCAGTTGAAAAAATAACCCTTGGATGTTGTAAACTTGTCTTGCTGGGAGATTCTGGTCAGAGCTCAGAAGACCAAGATGTTGACAGAAATGGAGTTGGTAAGGACCAGGTTCTAGAGGTTTCAGTTAGGAGCGAGGACTGCGCTGGCAGTTAAACTCCATGCCTTGGGTGTCATGCTTTAGCAGCAAGTTTGTCTTCATTTTGCCGCTGTCCAGTGACTTTGCCTGAGACTGAGGTTAAGAGCAGTGGGATAATTAATCTTGCAGATGACATTTTGAGGCTAATGTTGAGGTGGTAGAATGGTACTAGTGAGCATTTTAGCCAAATCTATGAAGGAAGAGCCCAGCAGAATGATTTAAAATATTTTGAGTAGGCTGGCCAAATAGCTCAGCAGATTAAAGCACCTGCAAACAGGCACAGGGGCCAGGGCTTCGATCCCCGGGACTGCTGTGCCAGCCCTGCACTCAGGGCATGCTAAGACAGCAATTGAGACTGGGTGTGGTGGTTCGTGCCTGTAATCCCAGCTCTTGGGAGGCTGTAAACAGGTGGATCACTACAAGTCCAATCTAGTAGTGAAACCCTGAACACCCTGTAGACCCTTCCCTAAAACAAAACAAAACAAAACAAAACAAAAAACAAATAAATTATTTTGATTTTAGCAAGAAAGGAATCTTAGATAGAAAAGAAGTAGCAAAGGAAAACTTGGTTGATGAGAAGGGGGAGGACAATAAACAAGATGGCTTGAGAATATCATGAGAACCAGCAGGACTACCCCCTTTGCTGCCTCAAAATTGCAAAGATGAAAGACTGTTTTGAGAAAGAAGCCCTAGAGCACCATGTTCTAGAGTGGTAGTGCCTAGAAAATCTGTTTCTTAGATTGGGTTCCTAGATCTTGGCAATCCAGGTGCTTGCCCCCCATAGCCAAGAGAAAAGAAAGACTGGTTACTTGTCTTAGTTACTCTCCTCTTGTTGCTGAGACAAATACCCGACACTCAAAATGAAGGAAGGAAGGGTTTATTTAGCTCACAGTTACTGAGGTTTCAGTCCATACTCAGCTGGCTCCAAGGCACAGTGGCACATGACAGAAAGCAACCTTTCATGGTTGCGGCAAAGAGCAAGAGAACAAAAGGAGGGGC
>NW_004524925.1:216821-224665 GCF_000260255.1 Octodon degus
TTTGTAAATAGGATCTCAAGTCCGCATCTTGTACAGCAATTAACCACTAAGAAGAATATATGCAGTGTGTTATTTGTTGAATCTGTACTTCCGATTTGATCTGAAACTGTCTCATTGCTATCTGTTCATCAATAACATTAAAAAAAAATAAAAAAAACCCCAAAAAACAAAACAAAACAAACAAAAAAAAGAATATAGTGTTTAGTTCTGAGGAACAATTAGATAAAACAAGTGACCGCCATACCTTCAGTAGATTTTGTTAAATTTTTGTTTTGGTTCTGGCTAGAGGACTCCTTAGTGTCCTGAGAAATCTCTGATTTTGAACATCGAAGCACATTTGAAGGTTCCTGCTGTGAAACTGTGGATGGCCTGGAATCTAAAAGAATCCCCAAATAGGCATTATAAAATATTTCGGGCAATGATATGATCACTAGTGCTTGTATCAACAGAAACACTGAACAGTATGTTTTACAGAGAACAAGGTGCCTTCTCCCCCCTGCCTGGAAATGATTAAATATATGAAAGACATCAAAAGGCAGAGATTGTTCACAATAGGGTCCTGTGTTGTCCAATAGCCAATAGGAGGATATTACCTGTGCAGTATGTGTTTCCTGGTTGCTGGCTGTGTCTTTGTGGGCAGTCTGACCAAACAGGAGAGTTGTCACCTTGTAGTATGATAGAAAGGTCAACTTGTTGCTACTTTTACTTGGTGATGGTGACTGAGATATCATTTTTTTTTTTTTTTTCAGAAATTGGGGATTGAACTCAGGCCCTTGTGCTTGCCAGGGAAGCATTTATTCCACTGAGCCATCTCCCCGGTCCCTATGATTGTTTTTTTGGAAAACAGATCTAATCTTAAATCTATTCTTTCAATGTAACCCTTTATTAAACATTTCTAAGATATAATCATAACATGAAACATTTAAAAAATAAATCTGTTTGGGGAGAACAGTATTTTTCAACTTGTGTGTGCTGACCCTGGTTGAACAGTTGTAGCTGCCTGGAGTACCGTGTGAAGGAGGCAGAAGGCACTTGTGCTAGTCTACCTTGTTACTGGTAGAGTACAATTATGTAGTTAGTGTGGAAAATGCCACACCTCCATTGTAAGTGTGCATTTTATTTACTTAATTAGTGTTCATGGGTTGGCATTTTAAGACTATGTGAATGTCCATTTCCTCAAGAACTTTTTATTACATTTTTATTTTTAAATTTGGTCTTCGTCATGCTTTGGGGTAAATTACAAACACAAAAATGAAATTTAAATGTTATTCACAATTTGATTTCTTCGTGTGGCTTAACCAAATCCATGATATCCAGATCATAGTTGGGTCTGTCATCAGTTATCACTATGACAAAAGTAATCTTATTTGAAGAGCCTGCTATTAGTAGTCTTCAGTTAGTAGGAATAAGAATTACATTAACATATTACCTGAATGAAGATCAGATGTATCTTGAAAGGCTTTTTCATTTGCATCTTTATCTTTCTTTGGAAAAGGAGGCAGTTTTTTTGACAGCTTGTCCAGATATTTATACTTAAAAGAAAAGCCAGATTTATTTTAGACTCACACATGGCTCAAAGGCAATTGGCACAAATACATTCAGCTGGTGAGTGATGATGAAAGTATATTTTTAAGGCCATGAAAATAAATGAGAAGTTCTCCAACAGAATGATTTTTTTTTTTTTTTTTTTTGGCATTCTAGGGAAGGGTCTATAGGGTGTTCAGGGTCTCACTATTAGATTGGACTCAGAGTGATCCGCCTACTTACAGCCTCCTAAGAGCTGGGATTACAGGCACGCACCACCACACCCAGTCCCCAGTGCAGTCTGAGGAAGCCCCGAGGGTGGGCTAGCATGGCAGTCCCAGGGACCCAATCCCGGCCCCTGTGCCCGCTTGCATGCGCTTTAATCCACTGAGCTACTTGGCCAGTCCTGAAGAGAAGGCTTAAGACTGATTTCTAGTCTTTGCTAATATGTTATAATTTTCTATAATTTCTTCTTGTATGGGCTCTGTTACCAGCAGCATCTGGAATCTTCGAGGAGTGCAGGCGTCATGAACACAGGAAGGGTTCATTTTGCTACAGGGTCTGAGTGACTCCCAGGTAGTGAGGGAGCTTGGGCCTGTGGCTGAGACGCGTTGCTGAGAGGAGAGCACTCTGCCTGTGCAGGGTCTGGGAACTCATGTGTTAGCGCTATCATAGTAGCTGGAGAGTGTGGAACTTTTGATGGCATAAAAGTTTCAAACTGGAATCTATCAGGAAATAATCGGGGCCCTGGCCCTAGCTCAGTCCTTTAAGTGGCTGCTTCCACAAAGCTGGCAGCCTCAGGTTGTTGGAGTTTGAACCTCACAACTCTCCCGCTGGCCAAAAGTGCCCTGAAGGCATTTGAGGAACAACAACAACAAAAAAAAACCAAAAAAACCTTATTCCATTTTGGGGGCCGGGGAGATGGCTCAGTGGAATAAGCGCTTGCCTGACAAACACAAGGGCTTGAGTTCAATCCCCAGTTCTGGAAAAAAAAAAAAAAAAATTGAGAAAAGAAGGAAAGCAGGAAATAATCACTGATAGGCAGCACTCGCGCTCACCCCCAAGGGCTTAAAATACTTGGGGGTGGATAACTACCAGTTATAAAATCACCATGGGCTGACGGTTCTTCTGCTCAATTTAAATGGAGACCATGCATTGGCAAAGTGCAGCAGCACTGGTAGTTCTGCATGTGTGCAAGTGGCTCCCAGGCCTCTGCCTTATAGCTCCCAGCTGTGGTTTCCCAAAAGCCGAGGTTCAAGTCCCTTTGGCATCTTTCAAGAGCTCCTCCAGCTCCTTCCACTGGACCTGTTAAGCTTCTCCGCAGGTCCCTGCCCGTGTCTGCTGGTCTCTGCTACTGGTCACTAATGATTTCTGCCAATCTTGGCCACTGTCTGAAATCTTCAGCACTTTTAACAGTGCAACTTGCTTTTCCTATACTACCAGAAACAAGCACCCATGTATGCCGGTGCTGCAACAACTGGGTGCACCAGCGGGGGTCCTCTGCCAGGAAGCGCAGGAATGTGAGACAATGCCGCTCATCTTTAGCAGAAGCAGACTAGTGCCCACAGTTTTGCACATGTCATGGAACTACTCAAGAATTTTCACAGTAATAGGGGACAGGCAAGGCACAGTCACCAGCTGTGGCTCCAGGGCAGAGTCTTCTATGATAGGCTCCTATTTCAAGCCTGCTGTGGCCAAGGCAAGTATCTTTGGGGTGGCATGGGGTGTCTGGGGCAGTTGTAAACTTCAGGAGAACCAACTGTTTGATTGGCAGCTTCCACAGTTCCCTGAAAATGGTGGGACTGAAATTGGGAATGCCACCTTTTTGAGAAGTCTCTGGAGGGTAGGCAGTGTTTATCATGGCTCTGTGGGGCTTGGGGATTTCAGCAATAGGTGCTGGTTACTCTCCCATCTTTGTCGTGTCAGGTACAGATTTTTTCTTTTTTTGGCTGTATCACAGAGAATTGGAAACAGCAACCTGAGTGGCCGAGCATCAGGGAAGGGACTGCAGCTACCAGTGGAGCCTGGATGACAGCTGGTGAAGGTGACCCTGTGGTGGTGGGAAGCTCCGGGCTACTCGCCTCATGCTACCTTTGAGGAGGTGAGGAGGAGTAAAATGGAAGGGCAACAAAGCTGTCGGAGGAGGTGCTTCCTCCTGGCTGTGAGAGGGCACAGGGGTGGGCATGGCCCCACTTCCACTCAATCTCAGTAAAACAAGGCAGGGAGGGACAGTATAATAATACATTGGTAGAGAATTTCTGCAGTGGAAGGGGAACTGAGAGTAATTTCCTTGTGAGAATATGGATTTTGTTAGATTGATGCAGTAGAAAATTAAACAAAACCAGGAAAGATAGATTATATATTAACGCGAGCCATCTGTAGCTTTTATAAAGATTGTAATTGTTACATTCAGTTACCTGGGCCTCATACAGCTGGCTCAGTTCCGAGCTGAAGTAGGGTTGTATCACTTTGCTCCTAATTTCTTTTAGCTGTCTTTTTGTGTTCTCAATTTCATTTCTGGTTGGTATTTCCATAGTGATGCAAAAGAAGACATAGAACATTAAAAATGTTATTTTCTTATGTTTTATCTCTAAAACCACAGAAAAATCAATGCAATCATGAACAGTAAAATTGGTAAGAATTAGCTCATTGGGCAGACAGATTTTGATCAGTTTCTTTTGGCTCCTTTTCTTCTCCTTTTCTGAAATCATTCACATTTCCTACTGTGGAATCAGACTCTCATATAAGATTAGAAATAATGAGACAAGGTTAGTCTGATTTTACAGTTACTCTCAAATGGCTAAAATCTATGTGGCCATAGGATGACTGAAGTTTTGTAAGTTCTTCAATTCTGATATGCATACAACAGCTAGAGTCTTCAAGTTTAAAATTTCAGTAGCAGTGATAATAAAAAAATGAAACCCAAGGGATGGCCCATAAATAATATGATCCTAGTTGCAAAGATATTAGGCAATCATGAAAATCCTGCTGGTTGCCTTTTGAATCGCAGAGTCCCTTTCTGTACTGGAAAGACAACTCACAGGGAAGTTCAATGAGATGTATATTGAAATTATTGGGTAAGACTTTCTATCCTCTTTAACAGGTAAAAAGATCAAGACATAGAGAGGTTATGTTTTCTCTTACAAACCATGTAACTTATAAGGGTAAATTCAGATTGCTTTCCTCCAAAGCCATGGCCTCAACAACTGCACATGTTTGTCCACCTTCAATCATCCAGTGTGAGAGCTGAGTAAACCTTAGATATTCAGCAATCTCATCCCTCAGAGACCAACAGAATTCCTGAAGTGTTCTCTACTGCAATGAAATAGCTGGCCAGCATACTATAATCTGGTAAATTATCAAACTATAGCTGACTTAGGAAATTCTGATTATAAGATCAGTGTTCTCATGTAAAATAGCATACCTAGAAATGCTGGACAGATACGATCAATGTTATCTTTTTATTTAAGAAACTTTAACTCTCCACTAAAAATATCTTATCTCTCTTGCCTCATTGAATTCATTGATCGATGTATGTCAGTCTGGCTATTGCTTATACTACTGTCTTAAATTTTTCTCCCCAAAGAGTATAAATCTCCAAATGGATGAACCCAAGTTTATCATCTTTTTAATTCACATTTTCATTCTTCCATAGCATTTGATGTTTGTTGACCTTTTCTATTTTCTTGAAACTTTCTCCTTTTTACATATTTCCAAACCTTTTCTTTCTATGATAGACATTTAATTATGGAAAATAGTTATGGGTGACCATTAACTACCTGAAGTTAAGATTTGAAATTATTAATGATTTAATTTTTTTAAAAAATTGCTAATATGTGCACATTCAAGAAGTATTAAAAGGCTGATGAGATAGTTCAGTGGACTAAGCACCTGCTTAGGCAAGCGCAGGGACTGGGTGTGATTCCTGGCACCACATGCCACACTGAGCTGGCCACTGAATCTGGGCATGGTGGTGCACAGCTGTAATCCCTTCGCTGGGGAGGCTGAATACAGGAGATCACTATGAGTCCTAGCCATGCAATGAGACCCTGTACCAAATACATAAAATTTATTTTTATTTTCATTTATTTATTTTTTTTGGAGGAATTGGGGATTGAACTCAGGCATTTGCACTTTGCAGGCAAGCGTTTATTCTACTTAGCTATTCCCCATCCCCCATAAATTAAAAAAAATGTAGTAAAAAGTACAAAATAAGTAAGAAAATCTCCATCTCACATTGTTCCTGACCACACAGTCTCCATTCTCCCTGTCACCCACCACCATCAGTCTCTTGGGAATAATTTTTGGATCATAAAACCTAAGAGGGATGCTTTCTCCTGCAGCAAGTCATCAGACCCTCCTGTAAGAGGTGTCCCTCCTCTGCCCAGACAAAAGGAGAATTCTTTCCTCGAAAGACTTTGACACAGAGAAGCATTTGAACAATCAAGGCTTGCTAAGTTTCTCTAAGTTTATTAATATTTGATTGAACTTTTTGTCCTATCATGCTTCTCCAGAGTTCTCCATCTTCCATGGAACTTAGCATTAAAATACTAAGCTTTTCCAACTTTTCTGGGTCTTCATTGTCTTATGAAGCTTCCTAGGTGACGTAAGTAAATACATCTGCATACTTTTTGTCTGGTTAATCTCTTTTTTTGTTGGTTGTCATTCTAGAGACCTCAGCCATTAGATCTAAGAAAGATGGATCAAAAAATGGGTTTGTGTTGCCCCACTGCAGACAATACAGTGCACACTTTCCAATTTACAGTGCAGACAGAGGTGAGATATGGAGGCTAAAGTCGCAAGTTGACGCTTCCTCAACACATTTCACAAGATAACACTGATAGCTTAACGAAGATACTCATCCTGGGCATCATTTTGATGAGGCGCCATACACATGTTTGCAAAACTACCACAAGTATTACTCTACATACTCAACAAATGCAGGTATGGCTTCCTCTCTTTATAGAAAGAGAGCCACACATGGAATCCTCAGGCAAGAGGAGAAGAAAAAAAAAATCAAAACATGATGCTTAGAGCACATTCCTCATGCAAATGACAAGATTCCGTGAATGTTGATAACCATGCACTGCGTCCAGCTCCAGAAGATTGATGGGTACATTAGAAGAAGAAAAGCACGGTCTTCCTGGCAACCGAGTTGCTCAGGGGAGGGAGAAGAGCTGCCTAAGTGTCAAGGGGGCTCCTGCATGAGATGATGACAATGTCACATGTGCACTGTGGCAGAAATGTAGGAAAGATTCAAATAACGCTGGGAGCCTTCATGGTAGGTCCTCACTGCCCATCTCTTCCTAAGATCCTCTGACTCTGGGCCTTTTTACATGCTTATGTATTGGTAAGGATAGAGTTACCTCTTTTGTTCTGTCTTTTCTTTCCATTTCTTTGATGTTTCTGTGTGCCTATGTGAAAAGAAAGCAAAACATGATGAAAAAGACTAATCGATGCTTTAGCTTACAAAAAAGAAAGAAAAGCCCAGTTATCCACTGGGTTGCTGAAATCATGGGAGATGAATGGCTGTAGATTCACCGATGCTGCCGCCCATAGCTATGCCCTCCCCCTCACTCCATTTCCTCAATCGCTATCTGACCAACACTACTTAGAATTCATTACTGGAGTAGCTTACCTCCACTTCTTCTCAAAAAAATCTTTACTGAATGTTTCTGGTGGACATTTTGGAGCAGAAGGCAAAGACCGCTTGAATACATCAATTAGGTGGGCTGTAACTTGGAAAATGCATGCATTTAGTGTTTATCTCCACTTCTGTACAGTACAACACAATCAACGCTTAGCTACTCACAGGTATGTTTTTGATAGCTTAAATTTAATCTATAAGTGTCTGACAAAATGTCAATGGCCAAGTACTAATACAATAACGAATGTACTACTTTTCGAAATACTACTAGGAAATGCTCATAGAATGCAAAATGCGGTGCCATCCTGCTTCTCTCATGCCAGTAAGGAAACTGTGTTCCACTTCTTTTTTTCCCCCATAATTTTATTGATAAACAAATAGCAATGAGACAGTTTCAAATCAAATTGGAAGGACGGTTTCAATAATTAACACATTGCATACATTCTTCCTAGTGGTGTGTGTTCCACTTCTTACTTGAATTCTCTCCTATCAGAAACAACAAATCTTAAATTACCATGATTCTAAAAATGTTTTTCTAAATGTGTACTTGTTCCTTTAATCTAAAGGATCTGAATATAATATAATTGCTTGGAAATTTGGGTAATAATTCTTAGGATTTATTCCCAGAACATGGTGTTAGGGAGATCTGAACAGCAGAGTTAAAAAAAAAATT
>NW_004524925.1:225770-226773 GCF_000260255.1 Octodon degus
CACTATAAAAGGGGCATTAAAGTGTCAGTACAGGGAGCACAGGGATGGTGATGGGGTCTTCCATGCTGATCATTTTGAAGGTAGCTGCTAATCACCTTTAGCCAAATGTCACTTTGTGACACCATGCCACCATAAAGGGAGAAAAATCCAGATAAGCACCCAAACAAAAAAATAGGATCACAAGCTAATACTATAGAAGGTGCACAAAATGTGTCTAGGGGCAGACTGAAGCCCAAGGCTGTTAGCTTATGAATTTTTCCATGCGGCCAAACAAAAAAATCAAATGAAACCAGATCAAAACCCCACCAAATTCTCTACTGGGTGTTTGCTGTAAATTATGAAACCATCTGATGAAGTTTGTTAGGGTTTCCATGATACGCATTGAATGAGGAGATAATTGTACTGCATAAAGGTCGGACTGTGTGAGGGTTGCTCAGATGTTCTTCACATATGTATTCCAGGGCACTGGTTAAGTGGCTTTTCCTTTCTATATCTTAGCTGTGTTTTAAAGAGTTGCTAGCAGAAAAGTCAAATGTCAATTTTTTCATTGAGCTGATGAAAGTTAAAGATGAATTAGAAAGACAATTGTGGTGCTCAAGGATCTCCTAAGTCAGGCAGAATGAAAAACAAATAAAACATTATGCAACAACTTAGCCAGTGTGAGAACAGAGTTATGACTTTGCTGCCAGGTAAGTGACTGACTAATAAGTGCATGTAAGATTATTCCTTTGAAACTTGTAGGTATATTGCAGAAAAATATTAAATGCCAGTTACCTTCACTGGCATGGCTTTTTGTAGTCTCCTCCATTTTTGGGAAAGACTGAAACAAAGACAGAATTACTCAATGATGGTTACAGTATGTACAGAATTCAATTTGTTTAGAAGGATTCTTTTTTATATATATTAATTTTATTGAGAAAGAAATAGCAATAAGACAGTTTCAAAACAGGTTAGTAAGACAGTTACGATAATTAATACGTTGTACATTGTCATCATAGTAATT
>NW_004524925.1:228948-248569 GCF_000260255.1 Octodon degus
GGGCCTGCGCTCTCATCATAGTAGTTATTCACAGTGCAAGATGTGCAGACATGATATCTTGTCTGAACACTATTAGTTCAAAACTTTAGAAGTATTCTTTAGGTGCTAAACTTGACCTTTTATGGAAATTACTAAAAATGAATTAGCTAATAAAAATATATTTGATATTTTAGCCATTGCTCTTACCTAAAATTTTTGTAAACTGGAAATTATTTTAAGATAATTTCCTTTTCTAAACTTTTTCTAATTTCTCATTAATTCATTTAATATTTCAATGAATATTAATTTCTTTGATGGATAATACATCTTTCATTTGCAGTTCCTCAGAATTATTCATGATTGGCCAGGTGTGGTGGCACACACCTCCAGTCCCAGCACTCAGGAGGCTGAGGCAGGAGGATTGTTGTGAGTTCAAGGCCAGCGGGGGCTACAAAATGGGTTCAAAGACAGCTTAACCTACACAGTGAAACTCTGTCTCGAAAAGGTGAATAACAACAATGAATCTAATTATTGATGATCAAAGGAAGAATTTAAAATGTATTTGGAAAGTTCAACATATAAAAGATTGATTTGGGCTGGGGAGATAGCTCAGTAGAATAAGTGGTTGCCTGGCAAGCACAAGGACCTGAGTTCAATCCCCGGTTCCACCAAAAAAAAAAAAAAAAAAAAAGATTGATTTAGAAAGAAACAAGACAAAGGTTTTGTAGAAGTGGCACAAGTAGCATGTCACTATTCCTTATGTCATTTTGCTAAGTGTCTCTAGTACTCAAACAATGGTAAAAGCACTGGTTTGGGTATGAACCATCCTCTCACCATGACTAGTTTGAGAAGGTCTGCAGCATTGCCTCTCTCCTCCTCAGTTCTGGAATCCTTGACTGACATTTCCTGTAGCTCATCTTCTTTCTGTAGAATGTGATTTATATAATCCTAGATAAGCAGGATAAAACACATAGATAAAAGCATCAGGTTTAAGATATATACCTGGAGAGAGGTGCCAAAATAGTCATATTAACTTAAAATGTTACAAAAAGATGAATAGTAAGTATGTTCACACAGCTTAATAAACAATCAATCGCTAGCTGAACAATCTGGAAGACTTTTGCTTAGGAGCTTAATAACCAGACTTGAAAAGTCCACAAGAAAACCTTTGAGGCCACAGGACAAACCTGCATGGCGGCTTCAGAGAAGTGCTGTTTCTGGTCTGTGCTTCCGCGTTCTCAATGGGACTCACACTGTGGATTAGACAGTGTTCAGGCCTTTCGGGTATAATCTTATTTATTTATTTATTTATTTATTTATTTATTTTTTTGGCAGAACCAGGGATTGAACTCAGGCCCTTGAGCTTTCCAGGCAAGCGCTCATTCTACTGAGCCATCTCGCCGGCCCCATAGGTATAATCTTATGATTATGTCTGCAAATGTACGTTGCTTAGTCTATTACTTTTGCTTCCAAGAGAAATATACTTTGGCTTTTACATGAATATTTAACCGATTCCCGTTATGTATTGATCTTCTGCTCTGTGCCATGTACTGATTATATAACCATAAACAAAATCCATGTAATTTCTGTTCCAAGAAAATCAGTTAGAAAATGAGGTGCTACTGACACATTTATTCAATTAACTATACATTTGTCAGTTACAAAATTACTTCCAAGGCAAGACCCTTTTCATTCATGAACAAATATCAAATGGAGAAGTGATTCTATCTTTTTTTCTCAGAGATTACTACATCCATATAATAAGAAAGGAGGTCTCAAAGAAAAAAAAAAAAGAAAAGAAAAGAAAGGAGGTCTCAGTATGGCAGTCACAAATCACAGTTGTCCCAATGTGTGACAGTTGCTGCATAGAGGACTTAAAAGATCATTCACAGATGAAATTTAGTTTTATCCAAGAAGCCCAGAGAAGCTGCTTATGAGAAGGCCTCAGGAAAAGACCCGCAGCCCGAGACCCTTGCAGCTATGTATTTGTGACTCAAGAACATGAGAAAAAAGCATTTGTAACAAATTGTATAGCAGTTTTTGCTGGGGACAGGGCCCAAATGGGATAGTTTATTATGTGACATGTATTGACCTAGTTTAGGTAATCATATTGGGGCACAGGGGCAGCCATGGCCAAACCAAGCATCTCTGAAAATAACTTGCTTTTAATTCTGCTGACTGTAGTCCTGCAGATTCTGCTCTAAACTTGCACCGTGTATTCCAGGAGCATGGGAACTATTGTTCCCAAGGATTTTTCCATTGGCCACTCTCTTGCTCCACAGTTCTTATCTTGTCTGCATTTTAAGGGTTTCCTAATGATTCTTTCACCTTGTAGGAATCACTATGTATTACCTCTCAGCCTGCTATTCCCAAAGGTTGACATTCATGTGTTACACTGGATAAAAATTGGTGGAGTTCAATGATTTTAGATTCCAAAGGAACCAAAGAAAGACAAGCCAAGAAGGATGATTGCCTTGTTTCTGATTCTTTTGAGATCAGATTACCCGGATTCTACTACCTTTAGTGAAACCTGCAGCTTCTGTTTCGCCTCGCTCTTTATGACCTCATGCTGGATGAACTGGCGCATCTGTAAAAACTTGGGGTCTTTGAGTATGGGGGCTGGGGTGCTCATTAGCTGTTTGCATCCAATAGAAAGGCCCTTCCAGATTTGAGTGCCAAATGGGGGTCCTGGAGTTTTTCTCTGTCAAAACAAAGCAAGACATTCACTAAAGAAATCTGAATGTTTTTACCACATATATATATTTTTAAAATTGAGTATTTATGTAGGTATTATGCCAGGAATCACTTTTTAAGAATGCAATTGCATGAAAAAATCTTGCCCTCAAAAAGTTCTGCAAATATAAGGAACATTGATATTAGAACTGGCCAATATTTCTTCTTTGTATATATTTCCAAGAAATTGAATGCTTTAAAATCTTATTGTCTGGCATCCTCCTGAGTATCACTTAAAGCAATGTTAAGCAAAGGAGTGCATAAAAATGCAACAACAGGCTAGTTTGTGACAAATTTATGTGACTATACCTTAATACCTTATGTGGTCTAAAACATTTAGTCTTTAATTTTGTGGTTCTGTGTTTCTTTTGTGGTAGAAAGATTCTTTGAGAGAGAAACCATCCTGTAGATAATTTGTATTTTGAAAATTTTCCCGATAAAACATCCTGTCAATATGTCAATTACGACAATGACATCATTGTCATTGACAAAATAATTGTCATCATTGACAAAATGGCATCACTGTCATTTTCATGATGGGTAGACTTTGCTGACAAATGGCCTGAAGTGTGTCTGTTGTACTTCACTTGAAAAAGCATGACTGTGGGTGACCACTCCGAGGCTTGAAGCTTACCACATAAGAGCTTCAGAGAATGAAGAAGTGAATAAATTTTTTTTTACTAATCTCAGAGCTAGTGTAATTTTTATTATCACATAGAACTTTCAAGTTGGACACAGCTTTAGTGAACCTTCTGGTGTGACCTTTGAATCTTCAGGAAAGGCCCATTATGACTTGTCCCAAATCCTCTATTAATAAGTTATAGAACCAGGACATAAATTTAAAATAATTTTCATCTCACCATGTGAATTACAGTTACCAAATTAAAACAAAGGGGGGAGGAGCCAGGAGATGGCTCAGTGGAATAAGCGCTTCCCTGGCAAGCGCAAGGGTCTGAATTCAATCCCCGGTTCCGCAAAAAAAAAAAAAAAAAAAAAAAGAATAAAAAAAACCCCAAAGGGGTGGAACATTGTTGTTCATCAACTCTACTTTTGTCATTATAAAATTTATTGTTAGGAAGCAAAAACATAATTTGAAAATATTCTCATTTAATATTAGGTATCTCTTTCAGATCACATTATCAATGCCTTCATTGATTTAATAATTTAATGTCTTACAACATGCTAGAGACATTACGTAAATTACTTATTAAGTAAAATGATAAATCTTGCAAAACTGCAAAATTTCATGATTACTACCCAAGATATTTTCTTTCATTATTTAAAAACTTTAGGTGAGATTTGTCTCATCTGATATAATCACAGTACTTGCTACCATTTCAGTTGCAAAGCCCACGTGTAATCCTTTATGTTATTGTTATATGCTCAGTTGGTGCATTATTAATACGTGAAGGGAAAAAAGGTGAAGTGAAATCTTAAACTCTGTGTTAAAACTAGTAAGAAAGAAATTACAGGAAGAAATGGCATAATAACAGCAATTCTATGATAAGAGAAGTATAACATGCATTATTTAGAAAGTATATTTTAATATCATGGGAAGGTGTTCATACCTGTGACATAGATAAAAGAAGTAAAATTGAAATTGGATAGCAAGAATATTTCTCTAAAATCCTATTTCCATACATAAAATTTGAAAAAGCTTCAAGTAGAAAACCCCTTGAGCTTATTGGCAATTTACAGAAGGTTTAAATATAAGTATATGGAAGAAGACTAGAGAGTAATGGGTGCATATGCAAATAATGCAGTTTTGTAGTGGAAATTGTGTACCTCCACTTGGGGAAAGTTCTCCCATGACCTTGACTGGAGATTAGGAGGAACAATTGTCTCTAATTCCTTCTTCATTAACCATGGTGAAGCTTCATGGAAAGGGCGAAGGATTGTGATGCTCAGGGTCCCTGGATGAGAAAGAGTTTTCTCCTGTGAAATTATCACGATGAATTCAAGATGCAGTAACTAAATTCATCAAACACCTTTGAACTGTCTTCTATGCAAAAAAGATCTGTAAAACCCAGAGACCACGCTTAAGGACCTTACAATATCAAAATAAGGTGAGGCTGCTAGTCACTGTAACCCCTAGAGACTGGAGTTTGATTACCTGGAGGTGACCAAGATTCACTGACACCTGATTGTCCCTCAGTAATCATGTCCAAGTCCTGTCAGTTCTATCAGTAAGCCTTTTCAACACCATCCACTTCTGCTCTTGTCATAGTCTACATTACATCATTGCTTCTGGAAGATACTATCTGGACTATGACAACAGCTAGCCTTCTAACTCATATGAGCTCTGTTAGTGGGCCTTCCACAGTCAGGGTGACAGGGTATATCCATTTGGGATCCAAACTCTTCTTTGACTTCCGAATCTCTTCCAAAAGCCAATTAGACTATTACTTTCTCTCTCTGCGTCAATTTGTACCACTCTCCCTCTCTGTTCTTTGAGCTGTGTGGCTCTTTTCTCCTTTGTGTTCGAATGTTCCAAGAAAACCCTTCTGCCTACCTCGATTATCCATACTAATCTAGTAGCTGTCAGCTCATATGTCTTCAAGGGAACTTTCTAGACTCCCTCAGATGTCTCTGCTAGTAGCTTTCATGGAACAGTGTATCTTGCCTTCATAAACCACAGTCCAATTTGTAATTATCCAGCTACTTGTGTGACGTATAACTAACCCTTACCTATCCCACTGAATCATAAGCTTCATGGAAATTTGTTACTGCCTATTTTAGCCCACCATTGTGTTCTTACTACCCAGTCAATGCTTGGGACATGTAGATTTGTCTAGTGATGCTACTTAAATGACTAACACAGCAATTTCAATTTAATTCTTATTGTCATACATTTACATGCATGTGTTACCTACACAGAGCCCTCTGTTCTCCATATTCACAGATATCAAGGTATATTACATGGTGTGCATGTAATGGATACACTAAAAGATAAACGTGGGCCTGGGAGATAGCTCAGCAGTCTAAGTGTCTTCCTGGAAGCATGGGGTCCTGTGTTTGATTTCTGGCACCCCATGCTGCACTGGCCCTTCCCTGAGTGTGCTGAGTTGGTCACTGAAGCTGGGTGTGGTGGCGCATGCCTATAATTCTAGTGCTGGGGAGGTTGAAACAGGAAGATCACTACAAGTCTGAGCTGCATTGTGAAACTGGATCAAATACATAGAAAAGATAAAGATAAAGTACACAGAGATGTAGGTGTACTAATAAGTGCTCATAATGCATATCACATTCATATGCATATGAATATGCATATTGTATGCATATCACAACGCATATCACAATGCATATACACACCTAAGCACAGTAACCAAAGTGATGCATTTCTCTAATCTCTGGTTGCATACCAGTTTCTTTGAAATTGATGAAAGTAACATAAATTCTCAATGAATATTCTTAGGTTTTTTGGTGTGGCAGAGAGGCAGAAGTAAAAAGGAGGAGGGAGACTTTATTGCCATTGAGGAGGATGTGGAGCGGATCTGAAGGAGATGAGGCAGAGGAATCCTCTGACCTGAGGAAAGAAGGCTGAGACTTTGCGGAGTTTTGCTAGTGGCAGAGTTTGAAGGGCAGGTTCAGTGACACACATGGAACTGATTGGAGGCTCCCTTATGTGCATGGGAAAGGTAAAAGGAAGTTGGATCTAGGGCTGGAGTGGAGAAGGAAACGAAAGTGGTCATTGGGAGGATAAGCTGTTGTATTGGGGATTCAGCCATGTTGAATCAGGGCCATGATAATTTATCAGTTTATATTTGGGCTGAAACATATCAAATGTATCTTATATAACTTATATATATCCCAGATTGACATTCTAACTCACATATAAAGTTTTTTTATTGTATTAAATTTCATCAAGGCAATACTTCAAATGAAAACAAAACTTACAAGAGCTGGCCAGTGAGATAGCTCAGTGGACTAAGTGCCTGCTTAGGCAAGCACAGGGACCAGGATTTAATCCCTGGCACCACATGTCACACTGGCCTGCCCTTGGGCAGCTGAGCTGGCCACTGAGACCCAGTGTGGTGGCGCACACCCACAATACCAGTGCTTGGGAGGTTGAAAACAGGAGGATCACTAGGAGTCTGAGCTGCAGGGAGACCCTGTACCAAATACATAAACAAAACAAAACAGAATAAAATGACCTCCAAAACCTCAAAAGAGCTCTGCTATTCTCACCAGGATGAAAGATACTAAGAGCCAAGAAGGGAGGAAAAAAGGAGTAAAATCAATCAAGATGCAGTTTACTTATTTATTAGTTTGTTTTTGTTGTTTACTTTTTGGAGACAGAGTTTCAACATGCAGTTCAGGCTGGCCTTGAACTTGCTGCCACCCTCCTGCCTTAGCCTCCAGAATGCTGCAGTATATATTTATATGCTCAACAAGGTGATTTCAATTATTAAGCATCATAAACATACACTAAGAGGAATTTAGAAATATGGAAGGACATGCATAGAAACAGCCCGGATCCGATCCCTGGGGTAGGGAGAAGACCTAGGTTTGCATGCAAAATCTGCTTGTAGTGGTAGATGATGTTACGCTCAGTGTAGACTGACCTCCAGACAGAGCTTGATCTAAACACAAAGTCGTGTAGCTATGTTAGTGGGTTGGCATAGCCAACTGGAAGTGGAGTAGTGAGCAAGGGAAAGCGACAGAGAAGGGGAACAACCAGATGGTAGAGGGGTGCGAGGTGGGGGCGGCGCAGACAGAGCACTACCTGGCTGCTCCTGTACCGGCTCCTGGAGAACCACAGTAGTTGATTCGCCATAGGCCATGGATAAGTACTCTTCAATGTCACTGTCCCGGAGAAGTTCCATTCCTGAGCCGTCAGCATAGATCACAAAAAATCTGATGGAACAGAAATCTTAGTTACTTGAACTAGTCAGTTACAATGCTTCTTGAATTCTGAATTGAAAACAAAAGTTATAATATTATTTGTATTATTTTGCCTGGGAACGTGTTCACCATAGAGTTGTGTATGATCTTTTTCGAGATGAACAGATGATAAACTGTCGTAGCCCTCAGGTTTTACATGGAAATCGTCTTCTGATTTTTTTTCAGGTAGCATAGTTGATGCACTGCCATCAGCCATGACCTAAGAGACAAAGAAATTGAAAGAAAAAAAATAAAATGCCACAATGCTTTCCCTTCTGCTGATCCAGAGTGAGAAAGCAAATAGTCTTTTTGTACACTCAGAAAATCAGATGCATTTTATTTGCAAGTAAAAGATATTATTCACTTAATTACAGATTGCACTAATAAGAGTAAAACCTAGCAGCACAGTTCTTATAAACCACTCTAAGAATTTGAAAACAAATGAATACATTTGAAGAAAAAGTAACTAGAAAAGAGAGGGGACTCAAAGATCTTATCCTATCAGATAAGCTGAAGGAATGGGACATTTAAACATCCAAGAAAGGGCTTTCTTTTTTCCCCCATAATTTTATTGAGAAACAAATAACAATGAGACAGTTTCAAACCAAATTGGTAGGACAGTTTCAATAATTAACACATTGCATACATTCTTCCTAGTGGTTAATTGCTGTACAAGATGCAGACATGATATCCTATTTACAAACACTATTAGAACAAATGCGTCTATTCATTAAGAGAATGTAACTATATATCTATCCTAATCATTTTGAATACACAGATACAAACTGGACATTCATCTGTATCCCCATTTTGTTAAGTTCCATTATTTGACTATTATAGGTATGTTAACTCAGCAAAATATTCTAAAAGAGTCCAGTAGTCCATAATAGTATTGGGTCTTCTGTTTCACTGGCAAGAAAGGGCTTTTGTGTGATAGTTATCTTCAAACAATGAAAGAGCATCACTCAGAAGAAACTTATACTTCCTAATCAGAATTAGGGCTCTACGTAGAATATTCAGGAAAACAAATTTAGCATCAACTTGAGAAACAGTCTAGTGGTTATTGCTGGCTACCTTTGGGAGCATATTGTGGTACAGCCTGGCAGCCCACTGACAAGGATGCTCAGGAGAAGAGGTGGTGTCTAGAAAGTGGGGCTGATCCTGCCATCACCAACATTTCGACATGGGGGGTGAGAGGCCTTATGTTTTTATAATCTGAAATTTTTCAGCCTGAACTTGTGCTGTGAAGAGTCTCATTTACTTAGCAAAGCTGGATCAGGACTCGTATGCATTACCAGAAAAGAAGTTAGGGATTTTGTGGCATAATGCCAAATTGAAAAAATAACTCCGCATTCACCAGACAATGAAGGAAATTCCTCTTTTGGGTGGAGAGTAAGGGAAAAAAAGATAAATGTTTAGAGCAGGCTTTGGCAAAGCTTCTTGGTTAGCATCCAGAAGTGAACACTTCAGGACTCGCGGGCCACATGTTCTTCATTGCAAGTACTGAGCTCCTTCTTACTAAGCAGGAGTACCAGAGACAAACACGTAAACAAGAGCATCATGGCATTCTGTTATGCTTTACTTGATGAGACTAAGCACTGAATTTTCTGAAATGTTTGTGCATCGTGAAATAGTCTTCTGACATTTTTTTAAAACCAAATTAAAATATACAAAGAAAAAAAAATTAAGGTATATAGAACAAATGGCCAATGCTTGGACTACAGGAAAAGGAACAGGTCTGGTGGGGAAAGTCTGTGCAAAGCCGGAGCACTGCTGTGGAGGTGGCGCATCACTGCTGCCAACCTCCTGCCTCCCTGTCCTAAGCCCTCCTAGGCATCTGTCACCACGGACTCTGGCTCATTCCACACCGCAGTCTTCTGCCTTGTATTTGGTGACACTTTAATAAGGCTGTGGATCATCCTTATGCTAATCTTTGTGGTATCATTTTTTCCTTGTTTGTTTATTATTTTTATTCATTTTAATGAGAAAAAAAGAATAGTGATGAAACAGTTTCAAAACAGGTTGGTAGGACGTGTGGTGTCATTATCTTTTGATGTCTGCTAATATTTCTTTTGTTCTATTATAATCATCTATTATGCCATAACATTTCTACTGTTCTACTGTTGGGTTTGCTATGCTCCATGGAAAGGCAGTTGGGAATCAAGGAAAAGATACTGCTTTCATGTTTTTTGGACCAAAGTATTGGCAGAAAGTGGCTAAGTACTCCTATGACAATAAAAGTAAAAATCGACATGAAAGCTGTAAAATTATTACAACTCTCAGAGCCACGGGCTCTCGTTGCATGCTGGAGATGCACTTTACCTGAAAGATGTTTCCCTCAGGATCCAGGACCTCACAGGCAACCGCTGATGTGTGCTTCATGACGTACCTGCTGGCTCTCAGCTGCTCGTGTTTTTGGAAAGGATGGTAGATGTTACTGCTGGCTTCGTGGCAATATGTGGCTGAACAATCCCTATCAATGTGGAGACAACCAGTGTTTGGAGGTAGCACCTGGAAGAGAAGACAACAGGCAAATAATTTCAGATTCTTATTCATCTCTAGAGACTTGGAGCAGCAGTTTGGGAAACATAATATTCATATCACAAACTGTATTTCCAGGAAAAAACTATCCCAGGGCCTTTGTTCTAATTATCTATTATGCCTTAACTTTTCCACTAGCCTACCATTGGGCTTGCCATTCTCCAAGGAAATGCACTTGGGCATCAAGAAAAAGATACTGCTTTCAGGATTGCTTAAGTCCTGAGAGAACTTAAGATTGGGGAAAGAGTGCTTGCCTTTAAACGGAAAACTAAGATATAGTTTCTTCCCTGTCCTCACATTTACCTATTTATGTTGACACAGTATCCTGAAAGCATTTTCCCCCGTGCCCTCTCATGCCAGGCATTTAGTCCATTTTAGTGGAGATAAACCCACATGGCTCTACTTCCAATGCCTGGTATCCACTGTGTTTTCGGAGAAGGAACATCTCTAAAAGGACCAAAGCTCTTGGCAAAGAAGCTGTTATTGGGGCTGAGGAGATGGCTCAGTAGAACAGGTGGTTGCCTGACAATTGCAAGGCTCTGAGTTCAATCCCCAGTTCCAGAGAGAGAGAGAGAGAGAGAGAGAGAGAGAGAGAGAGAGAGAGCTTTTCTGTAATGACTATTGCTCACACAGATCCTTTAAAACTACAACTCTGGTTGCATAGGTCCTGCTTTACCTTGGTCTTAACCATCCAGCAGAAAAGTATAAGAACAAAGTATAAGAGGTAAAGCCATGCTGTTATGTTGAGCTGTAGGGGACTCAGGTCAACAATTTCTGACATTGCCAGTGAAGCAGAAGACCCAATACTATTATGGGCTACTGGACTCTCTTAGAATATTTTGCTGAGTTAACACACCTATAATATTTAAATGATGAAACTTAACAAAAAAAGGGGATACAGATGAATGTTCATTTTGTATCTGTGTATTCAAAGTGGTTAGGATAGATATATAATTACATTCTCTTAATGAATAGAGGGATTTGTTCTAATGGTGTTTGTAAATAGGATCTCAAGTCTGCATTTTGTACAGCAATTAACCACTAAGAAGAATGTATGCAATGTGTTAATTATTGAAACTGTCCTACCAATTTGGTTTGAAACTGTCTCATTGCTATTTGTTTCTCAATAAAATTATGGAAAAAAAGAAAAAAACATAATTATTACAAATATAAACATATAGTATAAATTCACCCTTTAAAAGTATGTGATTCAGTATATTTTTTGGATATGAAACTTATGCAATTATCACCACTTATTCCAGAACGTTTTTTATCATCCATAAAAGAAGCACCCATTTCCTTAGTATGTGTGCATCGCCCACCATGTCCCTAAGTCCTGGCGATGACTAATCCTAAGTCTCCACAGATTTACCTTGCAGTCATTTCCTGTAAACTAAGCAGGCATATGTGGCCTTTTAAAGTGTGTCTATCTTGTCAGTATTCGCCAGTTTGAGCATGTATCAGTAACTCATTCCATTTTAGGGATGAATAGTATTTCATTTTAAAGCTATTTTATTTCTATGACTATTTTATTTCTCCACTCATGAGCTGATACACATTTATTTGAGATTTGAGAATTTATTTCATTTCGCAATTTGGGCAGGTCCTGAACTCATTATGTAGCCCAAGGAGGCCTTAAACCCACAGTAACCCTCCTGCTTCAGCCTCCTAAATGCTGGGGTCATAGATGTGCACTATCAAGCCCAGTCACATTTTTTTTTTTAAATATGGTGAGCAGAACAGTCTAGGCTGAAACTCACTGGAGGGAACAGAATTAAGGATGCTGAAGAAAATAGAGGCCCTGGCAGGTGGAGCGCTAGAATCAGCAGGTTTGGAATGGGGTGGAGCATTGGCTCTCTCCAGAAATCTGCGTGCAGCCAGCTAGTGAAACAGTTTGGGTGTCTGTTTGCGTTCTCAGACTTCCTTACCTGGAAGCATGGATGTGAGGCTTGAGTGTGCAAGCCAGGTATGGATGTGGATCAGTGCTTTAATTCCTACCCTGGATTACTGCAGGTAGAGGTACGTGATTACGTGGCTCTAACATCCAGAAAGTTTTTCTCTTAAACTTTCCACTAATACTTCCTGCTTCCTTTTTCTTTTTTGTAATTGCTTTTCTACTTTTTTTTTTTTTTTGCTCTTTTTCAGTTTTTCACCTGCTCCTCACAGAACCTTTCATATTTCTTCTCTTTTCCCTCATCAAAACCTATTTTCTGGGCTGGGGAGATGGCTCAGTGGAATAAGCGCTTCCCTGGTAAGTGCAAGGGTCTGAGTTCAATCCCCGGTTCCTCCATAACCTATTTTCTCAAATTTTTCCTCCTTGGTTTTGCTTTTATTTTATATTAACTCATTGCATTTTCATACTATTTTCTCACTTTTCCCCTTGGCTCTCAAGTCACAAAACATGCTTAAATAAATGCAAAAGAATAAAAATAATCTCTTGCATCCTATTAAATCAGAATGAAATATGAAACTAGAAATCAACAGCAAAATTAAACACAGAAATTATACAAGCACGTGTGCTTGAATATATACTTTTATATACTCAGTGACTCAGAAGGACTCAGAGAAGAAATTTTAAAAAATTCGGGGGTGAAATAACAGCGGCAATAAGATATATCACAATCTTTGGGGCTTATATTAGAAATATGAAGCATTATCAAGTCAGTGGCCTAATGAGACATCTCAAAGGTATAGAAAAACAAGAAAAATTCAAACCAAAATCTTGTAGAGGGCCAGAAGTTATAAATAGCAGAGCAGAAATCACCAAAATTGGGACTAAAGAAGGGATAAATCAATCAATTAAACAGTTGGGTTCTTGAAAGCATAGGATTGATAAACTCTTAAATGTACTCATTAAAAAAGGAAAGACCCTCATCAAAGCAACTAGAAATAAAAAAAGCAAAATTCCCACAGACATTGAAATTCAGAGGATTGTAAGAAAGTATTTTGAAAATTAATACTCCAACAATTGGAGAATATGGAATAGAGTCCTAGATATACAGCAAAACTTAACCGAGAAGATATAAAAAATGAAACAGACAAATAATAGGAAATGAAATTAAAATAGTGATGAAATTTTCCAACTAAGAAAAGCCCAAGCCTCATTGGAGTCACAGATGAATTTTCTCAGAATGTCACAGAGAACTATTACTAATACTTCTCATTAAACTGAAATTGACAAAACACTGACAAACTAATTCCATGAGGCTAACAGAAGCCTAATAGCAAAATGAGACAAGGATTCAACAACAACAACAACAACAACAACAACAACAACAACAGCAACAACAACAACAGAAGTCACCATAGGTCAATATATTTGATGAATATGGATGCAAAACTCTTCAATAAAATACTTACAAATCAGACTTGTGTGTGTAAACATTGTACTATCTCCCTAGTATAAGAACCTGAAAGAAGAAGTAAAATCCAAAAGATATAGTAGATAAAAAGAAACAGTTCAAATGGAAGTAACAACTGGGATGAGGAAAAGGAGAAAAGAAAGAAAGATGGGAAAGATGTGTGTTTATACACAGGAGAGCTTAGATAATTGTACTGATGATTTCTGCAGGTCTCGTTGAAAGGAACGGTTGATGCCTAATTTGTTGTTGCTCTTTTTAAGTTTTTGATCCAGTTTGCATACTTGTATCTGACAATCTAAGCAACGAACTTGAAGACAACAATACATAACAGCCATTGTTGAATTCCTATCATTCTGTTTAGTGAAATTCTGTATTGTTTCTAATGCTTTTTTTTTTTTTTACTGATTTTTGTTCTGTTAAAAAAAGAAAAAATATGAAACACACATGAAAACCATTCAGAATGCAACAAATCATTAAGAATGTAGTATATCATGACCTAGTAGAATTCATCCCGGGACATAAGCATGGTGCAACATAGATGAATCAGTAAATGCAATAACACCCCCAAATAAAATGAAGAATAAAAATCACATGGTTTCTCAATGCAATAAATTCTTGACTTATGAAGGATTCCTTCCCAGGAGAATGTTTAAAGTCAGATTTGTTAATGCGTCAAACGAAGTGAATCTTATATAGTACACCTGTGAAAGTTTGCAACTCAAATATTTGTAAGTGAAGGACTTACTATAGATAAAGAAAAACTGACAAAATCCATTTATTTCCATAAGTAAAAGCTTAATGAAAACAGGTATAGAAAGACCTTATCTCAAATTTATAAAAGGCATTCATGACAAACCCACAGCCAACAACATAATAAATAAGGACAAACTGATCAGGAACAAGACAGGTGTGCCCATTCTCACCACTTTCTTCAGTACAGTACTTGAAACATTAGCTGGAGCAATCAGGCAAGAGAAAGAAATAAGCCACAGGTAGGAAGGGAAGGTGTCAAACTATCTATCTATCTATCTATCTATCTATCTATCTATCTATCTATCTATCTATCTATGAACGGTTGATGCTTATGTCCCTGGGTGAATCTCATACATGTCCCTTGCACCATGCTTATGTCCCTGGGATGAATTCTACTAGGTCATGATATACTATCTTCTTAATGATTTGTTGCATTCTGAATGGTTTTCATGTGTGTTTCATATTTTTTCTTTTTTAAACAGAACAAAAATTAGTAAAAATTTATAGATATAGATATAGATAGATAGATAATATGATGCTCTACATAGAAAAGTTCGCACACATACACACACACACACACACACACACACACCCCAGAAGATTCTTAGAGCAAATAAACAAATTTAGCAAAGTGACAGGAATGCATGAAAATCAATAACATTTCTGTACACCAATGATTAACTCAGTGAGAAAGAAATCAGGAAAATGAACCTGTTCATGATAGCTTCACAAAATTAAATGCCTGGGAATCACCCTAATCAAGAATGCGAACAACTTACAGTGAAAGTTACAGTGCTCCAGAGAAAGAGGTTAAAGAGGATATTAGGAAGTAGATCTCCCTGTCCCCTGATAAGCAGAATTAATATTGCTAAAATGATCGTAGTATCAAAAACAACCCATAGAGAATCCTATTTAAAAACCAAAACATTTATTACAGAACTAGAAAAAGAATCCTAAAATTTATATGCAGTCAGAAAAAACCAAAAGAATAGCTAAAGCAATCTGAGCATCACTAACAAAGTGGAAGAAAAAGAAAGAAAAAAAAAATGACCAGGGCCACAGGGCTAGCTCAGTGGGCTACATGCCTGTGTAGGCAAGTGCAAGGACCTGGGTTGGCTTCCCAGTATAGCATGCCATGCTGGCCCTGACCTGGGAGTGGCCAGCCGGCCCCCAAGACTGGGCATGGTAGCACATAACTGCAATCCCAGCCCTGGGGAGGCTGAAACAAGAGGATCACTATGAGTCCCAGCTGTAGAGTGAGACCCTGTACCAAATATATTTAAAACAAAAAAGCAGGAGGAAGTACAATCTCAAATTTTAAGGTATGTTATCAATTTATTATAATAAAAACAGTGACACTAGAACAAAAATAGATATAGACCAATGAAATAGGAGATACAGGAACAACCTCATGTATTTTTAGCTTGCTGATCTTTCACAGTGTTAAAAATATGTACAAGAGAACAGGGCCTCTAATAAATAATCCTGGGAAAACTGGTCATCCACATGCAGAAGAGTGAAGCTAGACCCATATTTCTCACCTTGTACTAAAATAAAATAAAAACGGATATCAAACAGAAACACTGAAGCTACTGGAAGGTATGCACAAGGATTCCTGAAGAGAACTGTAATAGCATAATAAATAACAAGAATCAACAAATGGGATCTTTTTCTTTTTTTACTTTTTATTCGTGTATGATGATTACATTCCTCATGGAACAAATGAGATTAAATTAAACTAAAATCCTTCCATACAGGAATCATGGGAAAAAAGGAACACTTCTCTACTGTTCGTGGGAGCACAGACTGGTACAACCACTATAGAAATCTGTGTGGAGACTCCTCAAAGAGCCAGCCTTGGAGGTCCCATTCAACCCAGGTAGTCCCTTCCTAGGCATTTTTCCAAATGAATTGAAAACATCATACCATAGTGATTTATACGCACCCATGTTTATAGCAGCACAATTTGTCATAGCTAAATCTTGTAAGCAACCCAATCGCCTATCAACTGAGAAATGGATAAAAAAAGATGTGATATTTTTACACAGTGGAGTATTATTCAAGTATAAAAAAGATAAATTTGAAGCTTTTATAAATAAATGGATGTAACTATAGACCAGACTGGTAAGTGAAATAAATCAGACCTGCTTGTGCAAACACTGTATTGTCTCACTAGTGTAAGAACGTGTAAGAGTGAATAAAATCTGAAAGGTACAACATATATGGCATGTTATGGTTTGTGTATAGGTGTCCCTCCAAAGCCTAATGCAGCCATGCGGTGGGGACTTCTAGAGTTTGAGATTAACTCATGATCCACTGGGATTATGAGTTTTAGTACTGCTGGGATTACGGATGTGAGTGCTACCCCCAGCCTGGGGCGGATAGCCTGAATGCAATTTAAGGGAGGCAGACTTGCTCTCTGTTGCCCTTGTTGCTGCTGCTTCTCCCTTGGCTCCTCCTGCTCTTGTCCACCACCATGAAAGGCTGCTCTCTGCTCTGTGCCACCCTGCCTTGGAACCAGCTGAGTATGAACTGAAACTTCCAGTAACTGTGAGCTCAATAAACCCTTCCTTCCTTCATTCTGGGAGTTGGGTTTTTGTCCCAGCAACAAGAGGAGAATAACTGAGACACAGTGAGAGGGAAAGATTTTGTTCAATGGAGAGGAAAAACTAGGATGAGAGAAACCACAAAAGAAAGAAGGGATATCTATCTATCTATCTATCTATCTATCTATCTATCTATCTATCTATCTATCTATGATAGCTTGTATAATTGTATTGCCGATTTTTTGCTGGTCTCTTGAAAGGAGCAATTAATCCTTAACTCTTGTCTTTTTAAACCTATTTTGCATGTTTATATCTGGTAATCTAAACAACTAATTTGAAGATAATATTATATGATACAGCATCCATTGTTGAATTCCTGTTTAATTCTTCAGTGAAATCCTGTGTCGTTTCTAATATTTAAAAAATTTTTTTTAACCATTTTGCATTCTCTTTAAAAAATCCTATGCAGAAAAGGAATTAATGCAGAAAAGGAGTGAAGAGGTTACCTTCAAAATGGGAAGTTTTTGCCAGCTACTTTTCTAACATAGACCTCAGATGGATTTAGGATATATAAAGGCTTTTTAAAAATAGACCATACAAACAAATGACCCAGTCAGACAATGGGCAAATGAAATAAATGCACTCTTCTCAAAAGAAATAAAAATGTCCAGTACGCACATGAAAAATGTTTAATGAAAATATTAAATAATTTTACTGAGAAACAAATAGCAGTAAGAGTTTCAAAACCGATTAGTAGGACAGTTTCAATAATTAATACATTTCATATTGTTGTCTTCTTAGTGGTTATTCATAGTACAAGATGCAGACATGATATCCTGTCCAAACACTATTAGTACAAATCTTTCTTTTCATTGAATTAAGAGAAAGTAGTTGTATATCTATCCTATTTTGAATACACAGATACACAATGGTCCTTCATTTGTATCCCTTTTTTGTTTAATTTTGTCAGATATGGGTATTTCAATGTCATTTAAATATCGTAGGTGCATGAATTCAGCAAAATATCCCAATATAGTCTAGTAGTTCATAATAGTAGTGAAACTTAATAGTCAGAAAAATAAAATCAGAACAACACTCTGTCTTATTCAAGAATACCACCATGAAGAACACACACATCATCATCCACAACAGCAACAATAAATGCTGGTGAGATTTTGGGATAAAAGGAACCCTCCATTGTTGGTGGGAATGTAAACTATTAGAGCATTTACAGAAAAAAATATGAAGATTCCTTGGAAAACTAAAAATAAAGATTCCATTTTATTCACCTACACCTCTTGCAGATATGTTCCCAAAAGAGTTAAAGACATTATACTATAGAGATACATGAACACTCATATTTACAGCTTTGAATTACAACTCCAAAACCAAGAAAGCAGCCTAGATGCCCAATGACAGACAAATGGACCATGTGGTGTGTTCATAATGAAGTATTATTTGTCCACACAGAAAGAGAAATTCAAATCATTTGTAGGAAAATCAATGTAATTAAACCATAAAATGAAATCTGTCAGACAATAAGATTAATTACTTCATGGTACCTGTTATATGAGAAACCTAAAATATAAAGAGCAAAAAATGATAGATGGCAGGAGACAGGAAGACAGACTTCTCAGAGATGAGGAAGAGGATGCAGAGCAGAGGAGAGGGAAGGGAAAACAGGGAAGAAGAGAGGGGATAGAAAACGATCACTATATTTATACACATTTATAATATACAACATATATTATACAGAATATATTTTTATATATTGACACATATCAATATATACACATATACAAATTTTCCAAAACAAATATTATTATTGTATCACAAACACATGCCAATTAAAAAAGAATGCGGGCAGAGGTGGCGCGGCCTGCTAGTCAGGCATGCACGGGCCCTACGATCTCAGTGCTTATGCCATCCGCAGTGCTTGGCGTGTAGGAAATCCTCAGTGCACATCAGTTTATGATCTTGACTCAAGGCTTTGTGAAACAAGAAGGACAATTTTTTTTTTTCCAGTACCGGAGATTGAACTCAGGCCCTTGTGTTTGCCAGGCAAGCACTTTCTCTACTGAGCTATCTCCCTGGCCTCTCCGACAATGTTTTTCTCGACTACATTGCACAAAGATGATGAAGCAACAAAACTTTGAGACCCCCTCATCTCCCAGCTCGACCTACCTGGTATGTTCCTTGTGGCTTTGCAATGATAGAGGTCCCATCCCCAAAGATGGCGCAGCAGCTGCTGTCCTCGCAGTTGGTGATGACCGTGGCGTAGTGCGAGCTTTCTATGCGCGTGCACTTCACCTGCCTGGTGATGGTCCGAGGAACTTCAGCTACAAGCAAATACAAGGTAAACAGATCTGACAGGACATGTATTTTGGCAAATAAGCCCCAGCCTACTGAAGTTGCTACTGTGTCCTGGTTGTCTGGATGTTCCATGGGATGAACACAGTTGGAAAGCATGTGTGTGTGTGTGTGTGTGTGTGTGTGTGTGTGTGTAGCTTCAGACTCCACCAGGCTGAAGTGGGGCTTATTGTCTTTGTCAACTCAGAGTAATTCTTTTAGAATACATCATCATATTTTTATTCTATCACTATCTCACTGTTCCTTTTATTTTGTGCAGCTGAAAATATTGTTATTCATTTTGAAAATTAAAATGCATAAGAATATAATTCAATTGCCCATGTATTTACCAATCAAAATACATGCTTGTCATTATTTTCCATATTTATTTAACACTTATAATGTGTATATAAAAGTTATATTTTCTCTTTATGCAGATTTATTTCCTTTATATAATTCATTTTTATACTTTTA
>NW_004524925.1:248794-267475 GCF_000260255.1 Octodon degus
TCTATTTACAGCCTCCCAAGAACTGGGATTACAGGTGTGTGCCAACACACCCAGTCTCAGTTGCCATTTCAGCGTGTCTCCGGGGGTGGGGCCAGCATGGCAGGCCGGAGGATCGAAACCCTGGCCCCTGCACCTGCTTGCAGGTGCTTTAATCTGCTGAGCTATTTGGCTGGCCCTTGCTTTTTCTTTAAATTTTGTTTGAGGCCTCTAACAATCTTAAAATATGTGTGACTCTTCATAACCACTACCTAATGTTCTTTCGTATAAATACAACATCTTATTTTCATATTCTGTCATTGATAGGAATTGGTCTTTACTTGCTATTTCAATATGATATCCAGGGATCAATGTAGTAATTGTTTCCTCATAAAAATAAGACATCTATATGCACACAAAACCAAAGCTAGCATATCATGTAAGGCACATGATTTTTTGGGGGGCGGGCTTGGGGAGATGTAGGGCAAAGGGTAGGGCACAGCATGAGTAAGCTTAGATATCTGCTAATGGGCAACATGAGGATTCTAACAGGTAATACTACATCATATTCCGGGAATACTAAGAATAAGTAGATTTTAGGTGTGCTTGTCACACAGAACAAAAAGGTAGGGGCTGGGGAGGTAGCTCAGTAGAATAAGTGCTTGCCTGGCAAGTGCAGGGTCCTGAGTTCAACCCTCAGTATCACAAAAAAAAAAGAAAAAAGAAAAAAAAAAAAGAAAAAGTAACTATGTGAGGTAAAGCACATGTTAATTTGTTTGATGTCATAATTATTTTACCATATATGTACACACAAAAACATGTACATCTTAAATGTATACAATAATGAAAAACCAAACTCTGGAATTAAGGAAAAGAACTGGAAAATTTTGGCTCAGAGGTCTTTAGAAGTAAAAATATGAAAGATTATCGCTACCTTTTAGCCAGCTAGAGCAGTTATCACTAATATCTCCACTGCGGACAAAGAGCAAAACATCAAGTTCCAATGCTCTCCTATGTTTGTCGCAGTGGAGATCCACAAGAGCCAAGATACAGAGTCAATACGTTAGAAAATGTAGTCAAGCTATAAAATGGAACATTATTTAGTTCTGATTTAATTAATTAATTAATTAATTAAGTTTTTGGTACTAGGGATTGAACTCAGGACCCTGCACTCACCAGGCAAGCACTTATTCTACTGAGTAACTAGATCTGAATATGTAAGTGCTCCTATCTGTACAGCCTTTGAAAGATGAACTGTTCATAAGGCAGCATCCCCATGAATAAGATTGATGCTCTAATAAAAGTTTCTTCAGAGAGCTCTTGTAGCTCCGAAGCTATCTCCAGCTTTCTCCCTGGCCCTACTCAGTCTTTAAAAGGAAGGAAATATTGTCATTTATGCCAAATACATAAAACTTGAAACTTGTGTTATGTGGCTAGTGCAGACAAATACTGCATAACATCATTTATATGTAGAATATTAGAAAGTTGAACTCATATGAGTAGAGAGTAGAGTGCGGGTCAGCAGGGGATGCAGGGTCCAGGCCTTCGGAAGACGATAGTGAAAAGAGACAAAGCGGCAGCTCGATTGGAGGAACGAGTTCAAAATGCCTGTCATGCAGTGCTTCTGTATTTTGAAAATTGCTGAGTCCCATGTGCTTCAGCACAAAAAAGTGATGTGTGAAGGCACACACAGCAACTGGCCTGAGACATACTGCAAATGGGTACATATTTTGAAACATTATGCTGCACATGATAAATACATGGGAATCTTAGTTGGCAAATTTATGTCACCAAGACAAACTATGATAATAGTGTTAATAATAATATGGCAGGAGGTGCCAACGGGCCTGTGTGTAACGCATGCAGTTCTCTGGTCGGCTGACTTCATCACAGCATTGTGCTGGGTTTGGGTTCACCAGTCAGGGAGGTTTCTATCTATCTGATGCTACAGAGTTAGAAAATACTATTTTGTTCTTGAAAAAACAAAGCTTACTTGTTTCTTGATCATCCGTGGAAATAATACGATCTTCGTAGACCTGATAAAAGGTTGTGATTCTGGTACCATCAGCATGGTCCACTATCCGAGTACCATCTTTCTTTTGAACAATGACTACTTTGTCTTCTCGAGTTGTCATAACCTGAACAGATTAAAGCAGCACGTAAGCACTGGGCTAGGTAGTTAACCCGGCGGATTTATGTTCATGCCCTGTTGAAAATGAAGAAGCACTGTCACAATTCTAGATTTTTACAAGTGAAAGTTTTACCTATCTAGTCTATCCTTTTCTGTAACTGTTGAGGCAGGCAGTACCTCTATTTTATAGATGAGGAAATTTACTTTCTTTCTCTGTCTCTGTCTCTGTCTCTCTGTCTCTTTGTCTCTGTCTGTCTCTCTGTCTTTCTGTCTCTCTGTCTCTGTCTCTGTCTGTCTCTCTGTCTCTGTCTCTGTCTCTCTCCCTCTCTGTCTCTGTCTGTCTGTCTCTCTCTCTCTCTGTCTTTCTCATCCACGGTCTTACTACGCAGTTCCAACTCAGCGATCCTCTTGTCTCAGCCTCCCCAGCACTAGGATTACAGGCATGCACCATCATGCTTGGTTTTGGGGCTGGCATGGTGTGCCCAGGGTTCTGGGGCCAGCATGGTATGCAGGTCCAGGGATCAAACTTGGGTCTTTGTGTTTGTTAGGCAGGTACATAGACTGCTAAGCTAGCTCCCCAGCACTAGATGAGAAAATTTAAATTTATAAAAATTAAGAAATTTGCTCCAAGTCATCTGAGTAAGTTGCAGGGCCTCTTTGTGAAGAAAGCGTCATTGCACCTGGAGTGATGTAGGTCTGTTTTGGAAACTGCTCAGAGCTCCTGTTTTCTTGGAAGCTACAGTCAAGATAACTGTGGTGCAGCTGTGCTGTTTTTTGTGTTGTGAAAACCCTGCTCTGTACTGGGTGGGACAAAGTGCAAGTTGAGTTGGCTGCAGGTGCTATGCTCCAGGTCACCAGAGCACAATCAGAGAGGTTTTTTTTTTTTTTTTTTTTAATGTATTTGATGCAGTGTCTTACTATGCAGCCCAGACTTGAAGTCATCCTCCCGCTTCCAGCCTCCCCAGCACTGGGATTATAAGCATGCGCCACCATGGCCAGTTTTGGTGGCTGACTCAGTGTACTTAGGGGTGGGGCCAGCATGGATGATGGTGCCAGGGATTGAACCCCAGTCCCTGGGCTTGTGTAAGCAGGTTCTTAGTCCACTGTGCTGTCTCCCCTGCCCATAACGATCAGATTGCTGAGGGATTCCAAGTGCAGCTCTTCTGTGTCAAGTTGGTCTGAATACAAAGCGCTCCTATCTACAGAGCCTTGGAAAGATGAACTGTTCATATGGCAGCAGTCTCATGAATAAGACGGGTGCTTTTATAAAGGGTTCTTCAGAGAGCTCTTGTATTCTCTTTCCACCATGTGAGGGCACAATAAGAAAATGCAGTAGTTGGCAACTTCCAAACAGCAGACAATGATGGGTCATGCACATCTCCACCTTGCAGCCTCCTGATGGCCAGACACAAGCATGTGCTTTTACAGGACGCTTCGTTACAGCAGTCTGAATGGACTGAGACACTGATGAAATTTGAAACTCCTAGGGGCATATGTGGGTTTTTTTTTCCATATGTGTGTTTGCATGTGTCCATATTTAGGTGGGTGCACACACAGGACCCCCTTGGAGAAAAGGTTCCTCTTGAGCTCCAGGAGTGCCATCAATGGAAAGCCACCCATTCTCAGCTCTTTCAGTGTTGCCTCAGCAGAAGAGAGACGCCTTGCCCAGCTTGCATCCTTTCTGGGAGCTGCATCAAGAGACTGAATGAAGTAGTGATAGGTGAGATGGTCACTTGTCCCAGCCTCAGGACACCTGAACAAGTGAAACTTGCTCCTGTAATCTCTGTAGGTTACTTGCAGCTTTGTTACATTTGTGCGACAATGCAGCCTTCTCCAGACCCCACTCCTGCCTCCTGGCCATCCTCACTCACTTGGTATGAGATAAGCATTTCATACTCTAAATTCTACCTCACATCTGAAAAGCCCAACCTCAACTATGATGGTGTCAGGTATATGACATATGTCAGTCATTGGGTATTTTCTAGATTTGCACTCTCCTCTGAGGAACACAACTGTAAGGAGCATTTGTTGTTCAGGAGTCTACACGAGAGAATGAATTCAGTAGCTACTCTTGGACTCAACTCTCTAGAGCTATTGGGAAGAGTTTCATGGTAGACAGAAATCACTAAGAGAGAAAGGCATGCGGAGTGTTAATTTAGGTTTCTGTTGCTGGCATTCTAAGATAGCAACTGATGTTGAAAAATATTGCTGTGTGATGTGGTACTTTGAAAGCATGAACTCTGGAGTTAGTGGTATGAGTTCAAATTCTGACCCATGCGTGGTAGGGTGAGTTAGGCACTCTGCTAACCTTTTTGTCCTCCACTCTCCTCATCTGCAAAAACAGTTCCAACACTATTATTTTCTTAGGAACATTGTGTGAATTAAAAGAGATGATGCTGGTAAAATGGTTCACACTGAGTTAGCCATCGTGTTAGCAGCTTTTAAAAGTAGCTCTTCCAACCATTGTTGAATTCCTGCCATTTGTTTATTGAAATTTTGTACTGTTTCTAATGCTCATTTTTAAAAAATCACTATTTTTTATTCTCTAATTTTTTTAAACCTTGAATAATAATAATTTGAACATTTCAGAATGTCACGTCACGTTGACATTTCCTGGTCACCATAGTGTGGGATTAATGTCATCGTGATTCATGCTGGTAATAATGCAGTAACAAGGACAATTTAGTTATTTGATAGTGTTAGGTATTAGTTGTCCCAAGGTAACGACTCTTGAGATTATGAATGAGGAACCCAGGTGAGCAAATTGTCCAGAATCATGCACCTCCTGAGAACCATGGTTGCGGCTGTTAGCTTAGCCTCACCCCAAAGCCATATGCTGTCCTCTAAAACATGATTAGGTCAGGAGTTGGGAAAAATGCATTATTTCAATTTTGTTTTCTGTGACCATGTCAGTTTCTGGTGCACTGAAGTTCTTTACTTGCTGCGTGATCTTGGACAAGTTCCTTAGGTTGCTTAACTTAGTTGCCTCATCTGTGAAATGGAAACAACAGTATTTGGGTAGAACTGGAGTTAATATATGGAAAGGGCAGAGAACACAGCTTGCTATGTATGGTGAGTGCTCAGCAGTATTAACGCTTCTGCTGTGATTCTGTTAGATGTTTGTGTTTAATTCAAGCTTGAATCCAGGCTCATGGATGTTGGATCATGCGTCAATAATGGAGACAGGGATCAGTGAGATATTAAAATTTTAACTAAGATTAATTGGATAACTAAGTGTGGTGAAATTTGACTTTCATTAACAAATAATCTACCCTAGGGCTATTATTTTAATTCTCCATTTAGTGTAGTGGGGATTACACTCAGGGCCATTTTCAGTGAGCTAAATCCCTCGCCCTTTTAAAATTTGGAGGCAGTATTTTGCCAAGTCATTAAGTTGCCTGGGCTAGGCACAATCTTGTGATCTTCTTTCTTGGGGCTTCTGGAGTGCTGAGATTACAAGGGCGGGCCATGACACTCAGTTTCTTTCTTTCTTTTTTTTTTCTTTGTGGTACAAGGGATTAAACTCAGGACCTTGTGCTTGCTAGGCAAGCACTTATTCCACTGAGCTATCTCCCTGGTCCCGAAGTTGAGATGACTATTTTATTTATTTATTTTTTTGGCTGGCTCAGGATGCCTTAAAGACAGGCCTGGTAAGGCATAAGGATCTGGGTGTCCTGCACCTGACTGCATTTGCATAAGCAGTCACTTAAACAGCCGGTTAAATGGCAGGACCCCTACATTCAGTTTCTAGGGGTGAATTTACTCAAGTTTTATGAAGTAACACAAACAAATGGAAAACCAGAATAACTCAACAAACAAACAAAAATCTTTCCTGAGATGATTATGTACTTTGCATATTAATTAAAAAACACACAAGGTCAGCCAGATGGTTCAGCGGACTAAAGTGCCTGCTTAGGCAGAGGGCAATGGGCAGGTCTGATCCCTGGCACCACAAGCCGTGCCGACTCCATCCCCAGGACACACTGAGATGGCAATTGAGACTGGGCGTGGTGGTGCCCACCTGCAATCCCAGTGCTTGGGAGATTGGAAACAGGAGGAGAATCACTATGAGTCTGATCTACGTAGTGAGACCCTGTAGACCCTGTAGTAAATACATTAAATAAAAATACACAGCAACTAGAAAATGAAATAAGTGATTATTAAATTATTTTAGCATTAGACTGAAGAAGAAAGGACAATGTGTTTGGTTAGATAATGTAATTTATCTCCACTGCAAGAAAGCATTTTGCTTTTTCCACCAGTGTAGGGCTGTACACAGAAATGAAGCGCCTAGGAAGTTCTTCATTTTGATTCAATTGAGAGGGTGGTGTCAAAAACACTGGAGAGTGGAAAGGCCCTAGTTCTTAGTCACAAATGACTGACTTCAGCCCTAACTCAGCGCTTCCCACATGTGGACTCCTGGCCACGCGGTAGAGACCTGCTGAGGCTCCATTTTGTCATCTGAGGAATAATGCACATTTGGTGTGAGCGAACAGGAAATGCATGTGAAACCCCTAAAAGAAAGCCTGCCACGAGGAAGGTGCTGTTGCCAATTCTAGAAGTTGTGATTTCCTATCAGAAATAAGCCATCATTTTCTATACCACCCATTTATCACTTATTCTTAGGGCACAAAGGAAACCTTTCACATGGTTGCTCTTTGATGTTAAATTCTTGAGTTATTCAGTGTGAGCATGTCTGATACGTACCACAGGTTCTTGAAATCAAAGATCCTGAGTAAATCTCTCTCATTCAAGGGAGGTAGGCATGAAGAAGAATAAGGCACATATCTTTTCACTTCCAGAAGATAAGACATATATACAGAAGGATAACATGTGAATTAATTAATCACATGCATCTTAAAATGGCATAGAAAATACATGACCTACCTCTCACTTTGAAATTTGTTTCTACTGGTTGTGCATGCACAAACAGACACACAGAGAATTAATATTTTCATGACAGTGCTTTTGTCAAATACACAATACTTATACTTTTAGATTTAGCAGGCTGGGGTCATCCATCCATCCATCCATCCATCCATCCATCCATCCATCCATCCATTATTTAACAAATATTCACTTAAAATATGGCTATTTGACAGACATACTTCTACATGTTGTTTCAGGATTCTAATGGTTTAGACAACTATAGACAATATCTAATATTCTGCCATACCGTTCCATTGATAGGATCTGTGGCTTTAAAGGATAACAGAGGGGCCAAATCTGCTATTTTTTCCAATCCTTTGGTGCCAATCCGATTCCCTTGAGGTGCGGTTGTAAACCAGGTGCCTACGTGAGCCTCCACGGGAGTCTGCACTACCTCTGGAGTGGCTTCATGGGTTTCACTCTTATGTGTCATCAACAATTGATTTTTGTGACTTCGTGCTGCAGAAGGCAAAAATCAAATGAAATAGTATAATTATATATATATATATATATATATATATAGTTATGTGTTTATATTTCACTAAGTTTTCATGCAGTGTAAATGTCTTGAAACACTGTGCCATGGACCATGCTAAAGTATCCATCAATTGAAGTATTTCTCAGAGGAGAAAATATAAGGCTACGAATAGCTTAATTTTGGCCATTGAGCCTGGATCCTCACCAATCTCTCACATACACAAACACAGCAGTGGCATGAAAACTATTCCATTTATTTCTGCACTTTATGAATTTTTGTTTAGACTACCCTGCAGCTCAGATTTTGGGTTCTTACTCTAGTTGTTACAACCTGCTTTTTGCCCTCTGCATGTCTGTCAAACTTTTAAGACTAGTTTGACTTATTGGGATTTAGAATCTACTATGTTATAAACTCATGATTCCTCTTACTTTGTCATTCTGTAAATATTACACATGGAATAGCTTTGTTTAGCTTTGGATCTGCAAGCCTTCAATCAGCCAGTCCTTTAGTTAGCTTCTCATGAAGAAAGATGAGATTGTACAGTTTAGTTACTACAGTTGCATTATACTCTCCTTAATTTCCATCCTTCCTTCAACCTCCACTGGGACCGGGAATATACAAAAGAAGAAATCCTCACAGACCTCTGATACCTGTATTTTGCTCCCTCTAACAGGGTAGATTTACTTTATATCCATGAAAAACAATGAACAATTTGAGATATTTATGTGCTATCAAACCCAAGTAGTGAAGTAAGTTTAGATTTAGACACCAGCAAGCAAACAAAAGAGAAAAAAGGATTGTTAACTCCAGATTCAGATGATGAAATGTCTATCAGGGCATGAATCTCAGCTTAAATAGGATTCAATTAATGGAGTGAAAAAAAGAAGACAGGCATAGCAAGTCAAACTTTCTCATGGCTTCAGGGTTTGTTTTATGTACATTTCCAGAACATTGTCAGTGAATGAAAATGCTGTCACTTTCAGGACAGATAGAGAGAAACACCCTCTAGGAATGATAGCAAATGCTTTAGATATTATCTTCAAAATCCTCCTCTTTCCTTTTCTTCCTGTGCCTTGTTTTTCTCTCCTTATTTTCTTATCAAAACAGGTTAAATATGGAAGTAATGAAGGACACAGGAAATAGAAGAGGCTGGAAAGAGAATGGTATGTGCCATTATCACCTGGGTCTGGGAATCCAGAGTCAACATTTCAAGCAGATTCTCATGGAGATAAAAGCCTGGAAAGGCAGGGCACAGTTCAGTAATGTGTGCCTCCTCATTATGGTAAAGATTGTGGCACTTTTCTTGTAGGTGATGTTTAGCAATTACAAAGGTTTTACAGAGGTAGTGATATGACCGGATTAGTTAGATGTTTTTGGCAAGGATCTGGAGAATCAGTGGTAAAGAAACACAGGTAGGAGCTTTCAAAGAAATAGATTAAAGATTGTAGAAGGGATAAGGATGTACAATTTTTGTATGAAAGTAAATTAGAATTCCATTATTAATTCTCTTTCTGAGAAGAGAAATATGGGTACAGATGGAGTTCCATTTTCAACTTCATCATGTCCTAGATACCAAGAATTTCACTGAAAATAACTAAAGCTATTGGAAAACGTCAATTAAATGAGTTGTTATGAGGTGGTAACTGTATGTAAGGACAAAGTAGGTAGAAATGGGAGCTGAGGAGAAGAGACTAGCACTGAAGAGGGGGTCTGCCCTGTGGCCTTGTCAAACTGGGTGACTTTGAGGATGTGTTTTCTTAGTGGTTTAAGGCTTAAGGAGGAATGAAAATCAATGCCCACTAAAACCAAGTGGAGGATTTTGAATATGAAACCTCTATAAACCTTTTAGACTTCACAGGATTCCAGATCTCAGACTAATCATTCTTTTTTTTTTTTTTTTTTAATGTATTTTAGTACCGGATCTACAGGATCTAAAGGGTCTCACCAGGTAGATCTGACCCGTAGTGATTCTCCTGTTTACAGCATCCCAGGCACTGGGATTACAGGTGAGGGACACCGTGCCCAGTCTCAATCACCGTCTCAGCGTGCCCCGGCGGTGGGGCTGGCATGGCACCCCAGGGATTGAACCCCAGCCGCTGTGCTCTGCCTATGTAGGCGCTTTAGTCTGCTGAACTATCTTGCCAGCCCTTAGCCATTCATTTTAAACATAAGTAAACTCATATTTTCTCCTACTCCACTCCAGTACTATGTTCAAGTTTGAATTTGAACAAAGAAAGCAACATTTTTTGAGGCTACAAACACATTTTGAAGCAGATATTATTGAAAATTCTAACTTACTGAGTAACACAACCCAAATTCCTTAAATTAATAAGCTAAAGTGATCCATCATTATTGGACCCCCCATCATCAGCTGAAATCCTTTATGATGCCAGATTTTTTTCTAAAACTGTACCTTTACATCATCTCTAAGAATTTAAAATTTAAAAATTAAAGCACCATGAAAGAATGATCATTTCATAATAAAAATGTACCCAAGATGAAATGAAATAAGGCACTTAGAACCAGAAGAGATAATAGAAAATAGATGACAACATTTAATATGTCAGAACTCACAGATTCAAAAATATAAAATGTGTCCAGAAATAATTCCAGAAGTAAAAAGGGGTCAGATAGTAGGACTAAGGAAAAGGTAGATTTGAAAAAATTAGAAATTTTATCTAAACAAATGTAATAACTAAGATTTAAAAAATATTAACAGGCTTGTTTTATAAGAGCTGAATCATTCTGGGACAACATGGCTGGTGAGAGGGGTCTGAGTTTGAATCTTTCCTCCATGGGTGGGGGAGTCCAAGGGACCCTGAGTCCCACCAGTAGAAGGAAGATCCAAACTTGGCTAAGGTGCAGGACATTGGCTAAGGCACACCAAATAGACAGGCAGGACTAGAAGCATGGAAGTGTCTCATGTAACAGGAATAATACAAGACAACAGCTGGTAAGTGAGGAGAGCCAGTGTTGTGCTTGTGGACAAAGACATGAGGAATAGAAGTGGGTATACAGGGCACCCCCTTTTCTTTTCGATATTCTGTTCTTTTGCTGAATTTCTGGGATCTTTATTATTACGTGTCTGTTTACGTGTAGATTTATTTTGATTATGGTTATTTGGAATTCTATACACCTCACTTGCCTGTGATGTCAAGATTGTTTTTTTTTTTTTTCAATGCTTGAGAAATTTTCTGTTACTACTTCAGCAAATGGTTTATTTATGTCATTTATTCTGACACCTGCTGTTTCATTAACACCTATTAAGTCATTGTTTTTCTTTTTGTCATTTTGTAGCTCCTGAATTGTTATTTCCTGGTTCCTAGTTAGTTTTAAGAGTTCTTCCCTTTCACATTCATTAGCTGCACCACTGTCTTCAAGGCCTAAAAGTCTATAGTTTTCCTAGTTTTTGATAGAATTCTTAATTTCCTGGATATCTGTTTGAATCTGTTTCATGAATTCATAATTCTTTTCCGTACTGTTCATTGAATATCTCCATAATTTTTCTATTCTCTATTCTTTTCTAATCTATGTCTTCTTCAACTGTACTGAGCAATTCTTTCATAATTGTTGTCATTTCTTTTTTGACAACTGATGGACTTGTTTCTTTACTTCAGTTGCTATTATTTTAGAAATTTCATGTGTATTATTTCTACATTCTTCTATTTCCTATGTTCTTGTCTCCTGGACTTGTTCTGGGTGAGCGGGAAGACTCAGATTGCCTTTTGTCCCTTTGTTTTGAATTTTTGAAGCTCTCAGTGATTTCTTGGACTCAACAGTGGTGGGAAAGAGGTGGAGCGTGTGTCAGGAAGGTTCCTGCTACAGTAGAGGAGGCTAGGTAGGATTCACCATGGTTCTCATTGCTGGTGGTGGGGACTGGCCTGTGCTCAGCAAAGCTTCTGTGCTGGTGGTGGGCATGGGATGGATTCATCAGGATTTTGCAGCCACCTGGAATCCACCTGAATTCTTAAAAGTTGGGACCATGTACCAGCACAACCACTGTACCTCCATGCTGGTGGCCCATGGGGAATAGCTCCCCAGAAACTTACCAAGACCTCACAGGTGCCCAGTGTCCACCTCAGTTCTCAAATAATTGAACCTGGCACCAGTACAACCACTGCACCTCTGTGCTGGTGGCCCATCTCCTTCTCTTTTCATGTTTTTTTTTTCTCTTCTTTGTTTTCTAAACAACTATGGAGAACTCCACTCACAGACAACTAATCTCATCTCTCAAATCCAGAGACAAAGATCTGACTGAAATCCAGCAAAAATCTACCTGCAGTCCTGGGCAGAGTACACATTTCTGGGATCCAACTTGGACCTACCATAGAATTATAGGTGCTGGAGAAATGTCATTACTTTCATTTTTCTCTGTCTGATTGGTTTTCTTCTTGGTAAACTGGGCTAGTAAACTGGACTAGTGTTTATTTATTTATTTTTTGTTTTCCCTTTCTTTTCTCCTTTTTTTCTGTTTTGTTTTGTCCTGTTTTGATCTTCTTTCTGTCTGTTGTTGTTTTGGGTGTGTGAGGCTATTTTTGTTAATGGAGTTATTTTTCTTTATTTTTCATTTCTTCCTTCTTTTTTTCCTCATTCACAATTTAGATCTCTCACTTTTCTTTTTGTTTCATTCTACTATCCTATTTCTCCTTTTAGTCAGCTGTCTAGTTTGAATTTATGATACTTTCATGTAAGTAAACATCATCTCTTCTCTTTATGGTTCACTTCAAAACTCCAATCCTTCCCACCTGTGTCCCACAGTTTCCTAAAATCTGAGTGATCATCTTGTATTCTTTAACCTTACTCTACTGTATTTAACCTCATTCATTTCTCCATCTTACCAACTATCCTCTTGAATCCCCTCAAAGCAGTTAAAATCATTCTAAGTGGAAAATCATTGCATACAAATTCCTGTTTTAAGTTGGATTATATATATATATATATTTCTGCAGATCTTCCTCCTATAGATGTCAGTCTAATAGTTGCCACAGTTTGTCAGTCGCCAGGTTGTACTTGAATCTACTATAATTGCCATTTGAACTGCTTTATTTTTTTTTAAATTTTTTTTATTATTATTTTTTAATGTGTGTGTGTGTGTGTGTGTGTGTGTGTGTGTGTGGCCAGCTCAGCCCACCAGGGGGCGGGGCTGGCTGGCATGTAGTGCTGGGGGATTGAACCGTGGTCCCTGTGCTTTTGCTGAGCTTGTTTTAAGTAGGTGCTTTAGACCACTGAGCCATCTCACCAGCCCGTGAACTGCTTTAATCAGAATGCCATATATAGTACAACCCATATTTCCCTTCTTTGTGACAACAGTGATTCCAAAGGTCATAACCATCACTGTCATCCAGTACCAAAACAGTGGGCCCTAAGTCAAGTAGATAGCAACTCCTCAGCCTTAACAGATTGGCAAGTAGGCTCTTGGGATAGATATGCAGCCCAAGAATCACTTATGCTTATAATCCAGAGAAACAGACACATACTAGGAAAGTCTTGACACCAGTGATAATATTATTTATAATAAGAAATCGGAAAAAAAAAAACATTGAAAGCAAAATAAAGTAGAAGACAGAAAATAACAAGATGAAGAAGTAAACTGCAATCCCAAATGTCCATCCCACCCAGGACAAGTCCAGAGTACAAAGAGATAGAAAAAAATCAAAAGCCAACAAATGGGACTCTCTGAAATGATAGCAGCGAAAGTGGAAAAACAAATGCAAGAGGCCATAGAAAAATTATTTTTAAGGGAAAAAAATAAAAATCTATATCAAAATAAAAAAATATTAAAACAGACCCAGATAAACAATAGAGGAATTCAGGAAAATTGTGGAAACCATGAATGCCAAATATAGACAAAAAATAGAATCAATGAAACAGACCCAAATAGAAATGCAGGAGATTTAAAATACTACACTGAAAGTATACACAGCAAATTAAATGAAGATGAGAAGGCCAGAGAGATACCTCAGTAGAATAAACACTTGCCTGGCAAATGCAAGGTCCTGAGTTCAATTCCCAGTACAAAAAAAAAAAAAAAAAAAAGGATATAATATCAGGTCTAGAAGGCAGGAACACAGCCAGCGTCCAGGCAAGTCTGTGCCCTGGGTTGGGCTGGCTTTTGCCCCTGCTCCTTGAGTTTCCAGAAGATTCAGGGTCGGGGGTGGGGAGCAGAGGCTTGATCAGAGGGCCAGAGGGCCAGAAATCAGGGTACAGGGATTGTGGTCTTATTGTGGTCTTACTGAGCAGGGCCCTGAAGCCTGCCTGCTAACCATGCAACAATGATGGAGATTTCAGGTCATGTGACTTTCCTCATATTGAGCCTGAAATCCTGGACCCCAGAGTCTAGGCATCTACTGATCCATGTCAGAGACCCGAGGCCAGCACTGTGAGGGATCCTGGGGTCTTCAATCTTGCTGACCTGGACCTCTGGCCCTACACTTTGCTAGGTGCACATAAGCCAATGACTACCTCTCTGGAATCAGAGCTTCTGTACCCACTCCCACTCCACAGAGCATGGGACCTAATGGGTTCCTCAAACGTAGCAGTTGGGGAAAAAAATCAGCTGTTGGCTAACCCTGCAGTCCCCACTCTGTTGGCCCACGGGTGATAGCTGCACAGTTACTTAGTGCCTGAACCTAGAATGATCAGGGAATTCCACCCTGTCTGTCCTGTCCACCCATTCCTATATTTGTGGCCACCTCTGGCCTGAACAGCCCCAGCCTCCTTACCCCTCTCTCCAGGCACCAAATAATCTCCCTTGGGAAAAGCTGAAAATTGGGTGATACATTTCTCAGCTGGGAGCCACACCTTGGCCTCCCTGCTTTCTCTTTTGAAAGCATGTGCCTTCTCCAGGGGCTTCCCCATGCAGTACCAGTGTTTGTGCTTTCCCTCCTGTGATGGTCCTGTGCTAAAGAAATCCCTGTCCTGTCAGGTGTGTTGCACCCATCATCTCAGCACACTGGAAGGCTAAGATAGGTGGACTGAAAACTCTAGCCCAGCTTGGGAGACTTAGCAACCCAGAGAAGGGTCTTGTGTGTAGTTCAGGCAGAACTTGAATGCAATATTAAGTCCAGGCTGGCCTCCAACTCTCTTAGTGTTTCTCTTACCTGAACTTTCTGAGTGCTGGAATGACAGACATATGCCATCATACCTAGCAACTTCTTAAAAAAAAAAAAAAAAAAAAAGAAGGACTTAGTATGTAGCTCAGTGAAAAAAAGAAAAAAAAGCTATTTTAAAAATGGCAAAAGACCATGAAAATTCAATCGAACAGCTACAGGATAAAGTAAGGAAAAACAACATAAGATCAACAGGAATCATACAGGAAACTGGTGACAGCGCAAAAGCCATTGAAACCTTTCTCACAGAAATAATGGCAGAAAACTTCCCAAACATGCATAAACAATTTGACATACATTAAATTCAGTATATAGAACTCCAAATAGTCATGACCAAAACATATCTACCCTAAGCATGTAATAATCAAGGTTTCGGAAATTCAGCACAAGAATAAAATATTAAAAGAAGCTAGAGAAAAAAAATACCACCTACAAAGGAAACCCCATCAGAATTACAGAAGGATTCTCAAGACACTGAAATCAAGGAGTTTCAAGTGAAGTATTTCAAGTCCTAAGGAAAAACAATTTTCAACCCAGACTGATATATCCAGAAAAAATAATTTTCAGGGGCCGGGGAGATGACTCAGTGGAATAAGCGCTTCCCTGGCAAGCGCACGGGCCTGAGTTCAATCCCCTGGTTCTGCAAAAAAAAAAAAAAAAAAAAAAAAATTTCAAAATTGATGGAGAAAAAGATATTTCCATGAAAAAGAACAACTGTAGAAATTAATGACCACAGGGACTCTGGAAAGCTGCGAACTGTAGGCCCAGCGTACACAGATGTGGAGCTTTCCTGGCACCATTTAAGAATTGTGGAGGGCTCTGGGTCACCTGTGAGACTCTGGTAAACTCTGACTTTAGGCCCCAGTGCACAAGTGAAGAGCTTGTGCTGGTGCTGGTCCAGCCTTTTAAGAACTTAGGATCCTGAGTGGTCCGAGGACTCTGGAGATCTGCAATATGTGGACCCAGTGTGTGAAGGTGCAGAGGTTTCCTGGTGCCTGGTCCATCCACTTGAGAACAAAGGAAGTCTCTGGATGGTCTGTGGGACTCTGGCAAACTGCATTCTTTGCAGTACACAAAGAATGTACTTTCCACCCCCCCCCCCATACACAGGTGTGGAAATTGTGCTGGGACTGGTCTAACTTTTTAAGAAATTAGGAGGATTAAGGTCGAAGAGATAGTGCATCAGATTAAAGTGCCCGCTTAGGCAAGCTCAGGGACCATGGTTCAATCCCCAGCACCACATGCTGAGTCAGCCTCATCTCCGGGGCAGACTGAGCTGGCCATAGAGTCCAAGCATAGTTGCATACACCTATAATCCTAGTGCTGGAAAGGCTGCAAACACAAGGATCACTATGAGTTTGAGCTGCATAGTAAAACCATGTAATAACCAAACACATTTAAGAAAAGAAATTAGGATGATTTTGGGCAGTCTATGGGATCCTGGCGAATCTGGTCAACACCCATTACCTACACTGAAGTTTTGTTGTGTGTCTGCCAGTCACCACACTAGTAGTTACAGCCTTGGTGAGTCCTACCCTTCTCCCCACTATAGTGGAAACTTAACTGGCACATGCCTCACCACTCTCCGACCACTGCTAAGTCTGGGTGATTACTGGGAGCTTCAAAAATGCCAAAACGCAGTAGCAAAAGGCAGTCTCAATCCTCCAGCCCACCCAGGACAAATCCAGGATACAAAGACATACAAGAACTTAGAAATCACATACCTGAAATTTCTGAAACGATAGCAACTGAAGGAAAGAAACAAGTCCCTGAAGCTATAGAAGAAGTAAGATAAGAAATAATCTCTCAGGTCAAAAAAGAAATGACAACAATCATGAAATAATTTATTACCACAAATAAAGAAAACATAGATAAAAAAATAGAGAATAGAAAAATGGTGAACACACTGAATGAGCAATAGAGGAAAGAATGAGAATGCATGAAACAGATTCAAACAGACATCCAAGAAATTAAGAATACCATTGAAATCTGGCAAAGTTGTTCGAGTGAAACTGAAGATAGAGTTTCAGACCTCAAGGGCAGTGTGGTGCATCTAATGAACGTAAAAAGAAAGATCCACTGAAATTAACAAAAGAGCTAGGAGATAACAACTCAGCAGTCACAAGACAACACAAAGAAAAATAATATAAGAATAATAGGTGTCAATGAAGCAGCAGAAGACAGCACAAATGACATAAAAAGACTATTTGCAGAAGTATTAGCAGCAACATTTCCAAACATGAGCAAAGAACTGTGAGGCATGCAGAACTCCAAACAACCATAATTAAAATAAATCTACACTTCGATGTGTAATAATCAAGATCTCAGAAACTGAGCAAAAGAAGATAATATTAAAAGCTTCTAGAGAGAAAAAAACAGATCACTGATAATGCAAAGCCCATTAGAATCATGGCAGATTTCTCAACACAGACCATCAAATCAAGAAATGCTTGGACAGCAGTCTAAGCACCTGCCTGGCAAGCGCAAGGACTGGGATTTGATCACCAGTATGGCATGCCATGCCAGCCCCACTTGTGGCCCACTGAACAAGCCACCAAAACCACATGTGGTGGTGCACACCTGTAATTCCATTGCTGGTGAAGCTGAAACAGGACAATAGCTACGAGTCCCAGCTTCATAGTGAGAACCTGTACCAAGTATATAAATTTAAAAAGAAGAGCTTGCAATGAAGTATTTCAGGTCCTGAAAGAAAATAACTTCAAACCCAGATTGATGTACCCTGAAAAATATCTATTAGATTTGTTGGTGAGATGCAGTCCTACCAAGACAAAGAACAAATGAAGAAATTCATGACCACCAAACCAACCCTACAAAGAGTACTGACAAATGTTCTAGAAAGACCAAGTGACCACAGCTTCTACAACCACAGAAAGGAGCCACCAAACAGAGCAAGTAATTAAAAAGAGGGAAAAAGTATGGAACCCACAGCAGGAAAATAACATGACAAAGATAAGCCAATATATATCAGTTATGACCATTAATGTAAATGGCCTCAATTCAATTTAAAGAAACAGACTAGCAGAGTGGTTTAATAAATAAAACCCAACAAGAGTCTGCATACAAGAAACACATTTAACTCAAAATGAAATTCACAGTCTAAAAATCAAAGGATGGAAAACAATTCTGTATGCCACAGATCATCAGAAAAAAAAGCAGGGGTAGCTATTCTGGTTCTTGACAATATTGACTTCAAGCCAACAATCATACAAAGAGATAAAGAAGGTCACTACATACTTGTTAAGGGAAAGCTACATTAGTAAGAGACAACAATTATAAGTATATATTACGCAATGTAGAAGTACCCACCTACATAAGACAAATATTTTTATTTTCTAAGTATTTGGTTGTTACAGTGTCTCACTATGCAGCTCAGACTTATGGTGATACTTCTGATTTCAGCTTGCCCAGCCCTGGGATTACAGGCATGCACCACCACGCCTCGGCTCTGGCCAGCTAACCATCCCCCCAGTGGGAGGGGCTGACACAGCATATGGTGCTGAGGATTGAACCGCGGTCCATGCACTTGCCTAAGCTTGCCTGAGCAGGCACTTTAGTCTGCTGAGCTATCTCTCCAGCCCTACATAAGACAAGTACTACTACACATACAAAATCAAATGAGAAATAATACAGTTGTAAAGGATGACTTTAACATATCACTGTCTTAAAGAGGTAGATGAACTGTGCAAAAAAAAAAAAAAATCATCAAAGGAATAACAGAGCTAAACCAGACTTATAAAAAAATTGACTTGGTAGACCAGGACAGAGTATTTCACCCAACAACAACAGAATAACAGTTTTCTCTCAGCTGCACAAGAGATGTTCTCCAAAATAGACCACATACTAGCGCAGAGTATTCTTGAGTAAATGCTAACGAGTCGAAGTCATCCCAGGCATACTTCTGACTACAGTGCAATGAAACTGGGAATTAGTCACAAAAGAAACTACAGAAACACCATAAATACATGGAAATTGAGAACCTCCAAAATAAGCCGTGGGTCTCAGATGAAATTAAAGAAGAAACTGAAAAATATACTTAT
>NW_004524925.1:276815-302372 GCF_000260255.1 Octodon degus
TTTGTATTTGTGTATTCCAAGTGGTTAGGATAGATATATAGTTGCATTCTCTTAATGAATAGAATGATTTGTTCTAATGGTGTTTGTAAATAGATCTCAAGTCCACATCATATACAGCAATTAACCACTAAGAAGAATATATGCAGTGTGATATTTGTTGGAACTGTACTTCTGATGTGATTTGAAACTGTCTCATTGCTGTTTATCAATAAAATTTTGAAAAAAAAAAAGAAAATATTCATTATTTATTACTAAGAGGAAAAACTCAGGCCAGAAAAGGATACATAATTCTATGATTGCAATAAAAACTCACATACAGATATTTGAATATAGTCATAGTGAAGATGAAAGGTATTAAGCTTGTCCCCAGCACTTGTTTTTTCTTTTTATGTATATAGGGTCTACTGGGTCTCACGACCCAGATCGGACTCTTAGTGATTCTGTTTGCAGCTTCCCAAAGCTGGGATTAGAGGCACACACCATCACACCCACTCCCCATGTCAGCGGGCCTCGGGGATGGAGCTGGCATGGTATGCTGAGGATCAAACCCTGGGCCTAAGCAGGTGCTTTAATCTGCTGAGCTATCTGGCCGGCCCTTGTTGATAAGCTTGAAGTCTATTAAATCCAGTATGAATTGCGAGGCTTCTCTTGTTACCTTTCTTTGTGATGGCAATCTCAGATGGTGCTGTCTCTGATTTGGGCTGAGAAGCCGAATCTGGCAGATCTCCGTTATGAGGGCTTGGTGACGGTTCAGGATAAATCGGACCCGAGTCAGGACTCGTGCTCACGGTCCCATCTGCAAAGAGAATCTGAGGAGAAAATGAAAAAATGAAAGTCCTCAGCCTGCTCCCAAGCAAGAGGAGGATTGGCTAGCAATGCGCACTGTGCGTAAAACAGAAACAGGTCCAAATAATCCAAAGAAGAAAGGCTGCTGGGAGGTCTCAAGGCTCATATCACCGAGCATGTTACTGCAGACAGAGGCGGCAGTTTAGCAGCCAGCAGATTATGATTCTATATGCTCCATTTAATTTCTGTTTTCTGTCTTTTATTGGCTAACTCTGAGATTTTTCTTTTCTTTCACCCTTAACCTATGTAATTGGAGAACTGCTTACTCTCTTTTAAAATGATTCAAATGACTGACTATGTTTTTAGACAAGGTCTTGCTATGTGGTCCGTGCTAACTTTGAACTCACTGTGTAGCCCAGGCTGGCCTTGAACTTGCAGTTCTCCTCTTACCACAGCCTCCTTAGTGCTGGAATTGCAGGTGTGTGCCCCCACACCTGGCTAAAATATTAATCACATATTTAAATATCTAGTTTCTATTAGTATCTATCTACTATGCATCATAACTCTAGGTATTGTAGACACGGCCATCTGTATGTACAGCAGAACATGACCAGGAAGCCAGTGCCAGTCTGGTTCTCATTCTTTCTTAGGTAACTGAAAGTTTTGCAAACTTCCCATCTGCTGAGACCTAAAATTGCAAAATGACTTATTTATACTTTCTTTTAACAATCAATTAGTGCCAGTCTTGATGGATACTCCATCACTCTGCTTAATCTGAATTAGTTTTTAAGATTATGGTATGATTATTTGATTATTATTATCTTTTATTATTTCCTCCATACTATTTTTTCTTCTGGATATTCTAGCACATAAATCCCTTTTTCACATCTCTAAATGCTTCTCTCTCTCCTAATCCACTCCTTCTGGTAGTTGTTCCTTAAAAATTATTTTTAACTTGTAGGGATGTTTGATATTTTCCATAGCAATTTTTACAAATTCTTATTTTATGAATTTTTAGCTTCTCAAGTCTCTACTTACATTCCTTTTACTTATTTTTATTTTTTTTTTTTTTGCTTGAGTATTTGCTCTTAATTCTAGGTGATTTAAAGAAACTTTTACTGAGTTTTATATTCTATTTTCATGTGGTTGCCCTCCTTCTAAGGTTGATGTTTTTTGACCTTATTTCTCCTTGGGAACCCCTTTTGTTTGTTCATGGTACAGGGCCTATTTATAATAGTGCTGCCTTGTGAAATTTGGGTAGGGCTTACAGTTTCTATGTTTTGTGATTTCTAACTCCCAAGGAAAGCGTTACCTCTGGAACTACTAACTTGAGCACAAAGGTGACCTATCCATTATAGTCCCTTTTGAGCTTTAAAGTGTTTCTTTAAAAAGCTGTGTTACAACATCACTTTAGATCATGCCAAGAAAGGACAATTTTATTTGTATCCTGTTGGTATAGATATTTTTTTTCTTCTAACTATAATAATCTTCATTTTCTAATTTAAGATGTCACTCTATTTGTCTTTGGTCTCTGCTATCATACTGTTTCTTTCTCACAGCCCATCTGTCCTTCAGTTTCCAGCAAGGGGATTATATAATATATTCCTTTACTTGTGAGGATCCATCCAGCATGTACTTGACAACAGTGCCTTGACTGGTGATAACTCTGGATGCCTCCTGCTCCATCGGTGGCATCACTGTTTTATAGAACTCATAGTGCTTCATCCTTTGAGGGTAGCGCTGGCGGATCATGATGTCCCAGATGGGTTCTTCATCCACAAGCTGCAGACCTTAAGAAACAAAAAGGAATAAAGCTATTCTGTCAATAGGGCAATCTACGGGAATGAGAACTTATTTTCTTGTTTCTGTTTACATCTGAATAACAAGGGAGTTTTCATGCCTTGACAGATGGACCAGAAAACTTGATTTTGTTGACTTGTTATGTACTCAAAAGTAGTAATGTCATCTGCAGGCACATGATAGGTGCTTTCTTCATGACTATGCCTTTCTCTGGAAGGAAGCCCAGAAAAGTCCAGGGCAACCATCTGAGACATTTCTTTCTTTTTTTTTTCTTTCTTGCATTTTCCTCTTGTGGAACTGGAGATTGAACTCAGACCCTTGCGCTTGCCAGGAAAGGGCTTATTCTATAGAGCCATCTCCCTGGACTCATTGATCTTTAAAGTATTTCTTTTTTCCCCCATAATTTTATTGAGAAACAAATAGCAATGAGACAGTTTCAAACCAAATTGGTAGGACAGTTTCAATAATTCACACATTGCACACATTCTTTCTAGTGGTTAATTGCTGTATAAGATGCGGACATGCTATCCTATTTACAAACACTATTAGAACAAATCCTTCTATTCATTAAGAGAATGTAACTATGTATCTATCCTAACCACTTTGAATACACAGATACAAAATGGACATTCATCTGTATCCCTTTTTTCTTGTTATTTCTATTATTTGAATATTATAGTTGTGTTAACTCAGCAAAATATTCCAAAAGAGTCCAGTAGTCCATAATAGTATTGGGTCTTCTGCTTCACTGGCAATGTCAGAAATTGTTGTCCTGAGTCCCCTACAGCTCAACATAAGAGCATGGCTTTACTTCTTATACTTCATTTTTATACTTTTCTGCTGGATGGTTAAGACCAAGATAAAGCAAGACCTATGCAACAAGAGTTGTAGCTTTTGGTCTGATAAGGTCAGTGAAATCCCCTCAGGATTTACCCTGAGATCCTGTACCTCAGATTGTAGAACCTTTGTCAGTGTCAGCCATGTGGATGAGTCACAGCCATTGCTTGGCCAATGTGCTCTCTGTGAAATCCTGAGAGAATGTTTTCTCCTCATGTGACTCTCCTTAGGCACACTCTACATCATCAATCAATTTCCTCTTTGGCCCCATAATCTCCTTGATCAGAAAATTTGGGACACTATTGAGTTACATGACGTAAAGTGTTTCTTTAAAACGTTATGTTACAACATCACTTTAGATCATGCCAAGAAAGGACAATTTTATTTGTATCCTGTTTACCTGTAAAATCCTTACTCTTCTGAAGCCTTGATATCTTTATTTTGTAAAAAGGAGTTATTGGTACCTAGCTCATAATATTTTGTTTTCTACATTTGTTAGGTACTTAGTGCTTGGCCATAGTAAAAGGTCAAAGCAGGTTATTATCACCATTCTCATTAGTTGAAAATAGTCTTGCTCATTAGCAGCAACAGACATGATTAACAAGCAGGAAACCACACATATTTAAATGGCATTCTGATAGTTTAGTTTTCTTACATGGATTTTTGCCCCTGCCTCCCTTTCTCCACCCATCCCTACTCACCTGTAGACTCTTGCCCAATGAAGGTCAGCAAAAGCCCATTAGGACAAGACACATTTAGGTTTTGGAAGGTAGGGAAAGAAGGAGACTCTTTTAAGGGAGGTTCTGGTTCTTCTTCCTGTAAATAATGTTGTGTGTGAATATTTATCATTTTCTAAATAAATAATTATTTTGGCTAAACAAGGACTTAGTGGGAGCTTAATATAACTGGAGAATGGCTAAATAGATCTTGGAGGGATGCATGAGTCTTGACCTTTGAAAATACTGTATTCTACTTATAGAAGGGCACTTAGGAAATAGATGAGGCAATCAAATGGCAGTACCAAATGGATGGCACATCTTCTCTCAGAAAATGGAGAAATTATTAGAAATAATTAGGGATTCATGAGGGAGTTTTAGTTTTAATCTCTTGTTTTTAGTGATACCAGGGATCAAACTCTGGACCTTGCACTTGCCAGGCAAGCACTTACTCTACTGAGATATCTCCCCAGCCCCATAAGTTGTAGTTTTGAGGGAGGCTTTGAATCATGTTTTCACCTGGATGTGGAGAAGGACAATGCTATGGTCTGAATGCTGTCACTTCTTCTATTCCCAAATTTATATGTTGAAACCTAATACCCAGAGTGTAGGCTTTGGGTATTAGGTAAGAGATAGGCTTAGGGAAATGATTTCATCCTGATGGTTCTTCTTTATGACTGGGATTTACATCCTCATGGAAGACAAATGAGGACCCATAGAAAGTGCCATTTATAGAAACAAGCACTCACTGACACTGAGTCTGCTAGCATTTTGCCTCCAGAACTTGAGCAATAAAACCCAATTCCCTATAAATCATTCAGTGTCAGGTGTTTCCTGATACCAGCTCTAAACAGACTAAGATGGATAGAACATCTCTTATGCATGTGTAATCCTTACGCTTCATGTGAAAGAGATATGATGCTTTTCTAATATTTGCCATTATGTTTCTATCATGATGTAGTAAGTAAAAGCAACAACAACAAAAAGATAGTGAAGTTTTATTTATAAAGTAATGAGGGTTTAGGTGTGCACACTTCAAAATTATAATTAATTATATATATTTATGCCTGAATCCCTTGCTTGGTTATACGTACTCAAAAATGAAAGCTGTTGCACTCCCCTGGCAAGTGCAAGGGCCTGAGTTCAAAAAATTTAAGATGAAAAGTATTTAGGTTTTTTAGTCCATTCTCTTTTTTGTTAGCCACTTGTATCTTTCAAACAATATGTCATTGATGAATCTTTCTATCATTGACCATTTAAGTTGTCTTGTATTTTTCACACTAATGGAGGAAAGATAGAAATAATTCTTAAAGTATGTGTGTGTGGTGTGTTTGTGGGTGTGAGCATGTGTGTGTGTGTGTGTGTGTGTGTGTGTGTGTGTGTGTGTATGTGGCCTCTCATGAGTACTGGAGTAGAAATTGGACTGTCCATTAGCCCTGCTGAATTCTTAGCTTTTCAATATCCAAGTCTGAGTCTAACACATGAAATTTTCTCCATTAGTTATGGATCTTCATGTTACAAAGATTGTCTATCTCTACAGAGCTACATGGAATGATAAAAACAACAAATACTAGGAACTTAACCAACTAAAAACAAAAACCCAGAGAGCTCAGTAGAGAAGGCTGACCTAGTGATTCTCAATTTAGAATGAATGACCTGAAACAATTTGTGTGTGTCAGTGTCCCTTGGAGTGGAAATTCAACTTCTGTGAAAATCCTCCTGTGCACTCCAAGTTGACACTATGGGGAACGTGCAAAGTGAAATATGTTTCCTGTGATAACACGGTAGACATACGTCATGGTTTTTAACAAGTCAACATTGAGGCAGAAACTGGGTTTGGGGCTCTGCAGTAAGACCCATTTTACCTTTTTCTCTTCTTCTTTTGGGTGCTCCTCTTCTTTAAGGGATTCCTTTGGTTTTTCTTTGCCTTTTGATTTCCCTTTTGCTTTGCCTTGAGGAACATTCACTATAGTAGGGATCACAGTTGGAGTAAACGCTGAAGGGATATTCAACATTGCCTCCAAATTAGGATCCTTATCCTCTATAAATGAGAGGAAGAAAGTAAATTAAGTACTCCTAACATTTGCACCTCAAAATTTACACAAATTGTCAACAGTTTTTAACCTATATAAATATGTTTAATCAGTTGGATATTTTTCAGGGTAATGTAGCTAATTTGAAAATCAGGAAGATTGTAGTTAGAAAATATCAGAGATTATTAATATTTTAGTATGCTTGATTAATTGAGTCATTATGTCACATGTTCTTGCCTGTCTGTCAGCACTATAAACATGTTAAGGATAGAGAAATTCCTTTCCATTCACTATATATGTAAAAAGTAAGAGTCCTATCAAGTGAAAATAGTCTAAATCTAGACTATTTTCCAAATAGCAGAATATTCAGTTGTGTCCCAAATTTTCTGATCAAGGAGACTATGGGACCGCAGAGAAAAGTGATTGATGATGTAGAGCATGCCTAAGGAGAGTCACATGGAGAGAAAACATTCTCTCAGGCTTTCACAGAGAGCAAATTAATTAAGCAATGGCCATGACTCATCCACATGGCTGACACTGACAAAGGATCTACATATTGTGGTCCAGGGTTTCAGGCTAAATCCTGAGGGGACTTGACTGACCTTATCAGATACAAAAATTACATTTCTTGTTATATAGGTCTTGCTTTCTCTTAGTTTTAGCCATCCAGCAGAAAAGTATAAAAACAAAGTATAAAAAGTAAAGCCATATTAATATGCTGAGCTATAAAAGGCTCGTCAACAACTTCTGACATTGACAGTCTTAGGGAAAACCCACTACTATTATGGACTACTAGACTATATTGGAATATTTTGCTGAATTCACACACCTTTAATATTTAGCGATAATGGAATACTCATCTCTGACAAAACTAAACAAAAAAATGAGATACAAATGAATGACCATTTTGTATAACTGTATATTCAAAATAGGATAGATATACAGCTACATTCTCTTAATTCAATGAATAGAAAGATTTGTTCTAATAGTGTTTGTAAACAGGATAGCATGTCTACATCTTATACAAGGAATAACCACTAAGATAATACAATGTATTAATTATTGAACCTGTCATACTAATCAGATTTAAAACTCTCATTGCTATTTGTTTCTCAATAAAATTATTTTAAAAATCACATCTTTTTCATCAAAAAATTATTAAAATGTGAAAAAAGCAAAATAGCAGAATAAAAAGCATATTAAATAGAAGCGCAAGAAATGACACAAAGAAGGAAAACCAGGGAAAAAATAGCTTATTTTGGCTGAGGTCACACACACACACACACACACACACACACAGAGTGTGTTTTTTTCCTGATTGTAAAGGTTTGCTGGGTTTCTGAAAACTGAAGAGGAGTTACACGTTAAGTCCCAGACTGCCTCTTTCATCTTGAATTCTGTTCCCTGTGGGTTCCATTACTCTGGTCAATTTTTTTTTCTTAATGTTCTTCACTGGCTCTTCCTTTTTAGTCAGTTAACTTATTAAATTCTTGACTATGATATTCCATAACAGTATTTCTGGACTTAAAAACAACTCCTCAAGCCTATAGAAGATAAGGCTTGGGAAGTTACATCTATGAAATGCTATCTGTAACTGTGATACAGAGCCAGAGCTGTGCATCTTTGTATATAATTTTAGAGCCAGACAATCTCACTCACTCTTGGGGCTCTAAACACCAGCTTCCTCCTCCTGACTCCAAAATTTACCTGACATTCCATCTCAGTTCCAAGTCAACACTGCTAACTGCTTTTTAGCATCTCCTGGTTGTGGTTCTATAGGTACTTGAAACTCTATTAAGAAACCAGTCATATTGTCCTTGTTTTCACTTATTACCCTCTTTTTAAAAGCAAACATTTACTTGAGAGACAGTATAGTAGTAATTGATATGACATTAGAAGCAGTATGTATTTAGCAGACCATAAGGACAGGCACTCCAAGCATGGCCCTAGTATTACACATTGCTATCTTCAGTGCAGTTGCTTAGTTCACAGGTATCAGCATATATAGTTATTGTAACTGTCCTACTAACCTGCTTTGAAACTGTCACATTGCTATTTGTTTCTCAATAAAATTAATGAAATAAAAAACACTATTAGTTCAAACTTTCTTCTCATTGAACTAAGCAGCTGCACTGAAGATATAATGAACTGTTCCTGCAGAAAAAGGCTCCAGAGTAGGCAGATACATAGATCTCCATGATCTGCACTAATACCCAGTTTCAAGGTTGTATAAAATAGGGGTTATGATTCTGTAATGCTTTTTTAAAAATGCTGTGGTTAAATCCCTTTAAAATGCGTGGAAACCCACAGATTTCCTAATTGGTTCTTGGTAAAGTGAAATATTATTTTGTGGTATGAAAGGAAATAGCTTCCAGTTGGAAAATTTATTTATTGAAAGTGGAGGAGAGAAATCCTTCAAGATGCCCAATGAATAGCTCCTTTAAGACTAATATCCCGAAACACACTGGGCAGTTCCACAATCACAGAATTCATAAAAATATTATTCTGCAGAAAACCAAAAGGATTTCTTGGTAAATCATGCTTTCTTTGGCACTAACCTACAGAATCATTTTCATGGGGTAGTTAACAAAGCTAAGTGGAATATATATGGGTATATATATATGTATATGATCTTATATATATGTATGCAATTATATGAAATATTATATAGATAACAAATGGTTTTCAAATGGCCAGAGCTTTATTCTCATTTGCTATGTATGAAAGATGATATATGTACATATATAAACATACTATGTACACATATTGTACCACACAGTCCTTATACCTTCACCTTGTAAAAAAATTATGAGGCATAAAACAGAGCCAGTTTATTGACAGTGTGTAGACTGAGGGTGGGCAGTGACTCTGGCTATGGACACACATCTTGTCTTTAGCATTTATTTCACCTGGCACCGTTCCATTTGATCCATAGTAACTTATTGAGAGACAGATTCCATTTTCTAAGGTGGCAGAAAAAGATCCAAATGTGCTGACAGCTTTGCTCTCTGCACGAGATACTTCTAGAAGACAAAAAGCAAACCAAGGGCATTTTAATTTTTATTTAAAAGAAGTGTAACTAAAATTTATGGGGAAGGCTGGAGCTCAGGGTCTCAGCTGGGTCATCACAATCAATTTAAAAATAGTCGGTGTAGACACTACCATGCTTGTACTTGGGGATAGTAGAAGTAGGCAGAATCATAAAGATGCGAGCAGGAGATTTTTGTTTTAAGGGTTTTAGTTTGAAATTAAGAGAGGGTATACATTGTTTAATAGTATACACATATGCATATTTTGGTTTGGTAGATAATCCATATGACTTTCTAAACTGAAAACCACCAAGTCTGTCACAATTTCCTCACATAACACCACATTCTTCAAACTCCACATTTAAAATTTTTTATATTCTACAATTATTTCAGTCAGACATAGTTTTAAATCACAATTTATTGAAGCATATTCTTCAAGCATGTATGAAGAATTTGTAAATGTTGTCTTCTGTTGTATTATTTCCAGTTCACATCTCCTCTTATCATACAAAGAAGGCGAGACAATACTGATCTAAACTCTCTTAAGCCATGAAGAGACTATTTCTAGGCAGGGAAAGTCAGACGAGCAGTGGAACAAAAACACAACGTTTCATGGGATGAAAGTATTTGTAAGATGTTTGTAAAAGATATACATGATAAAGGGCTGTTATACACAGCATATTAAAGAAAAAACTTTGAAATTCCAAAATAAGAAAACATATACAGCTCAACTAAGAAATATGCCAAAGGTTTTTACAGCTGAAGAAGATATCCAGGTGGCAAATAAGCACACAAAAAGATGTTCAGCTCCATATACCATAAAGAAAATTTCAATTAGAGCAATGAGCTGCCACTACATATCTACTGGAATGAAGAAATTCTCAAACACTGACAACATCAAATGAAATTGAGTATACAGAGCAACAGGAACTCTCATTCACTGCTGGTGAAAATGAAAAATGGTACCTTCCTTTAGAAGACAGTTTTCTGGTTTCTTTTATTTTCTTTCTTCTTTTCTCTTTGTCTTCTCCCTCCCTCCCTCCCTCCCTCCCTCCCTCCCTTCAATTTCTCTTTTCTTTCCACACTAAGGATCAAGTCCAGGGCCTTCTCATTGAAATACATCCTTAGTGTGTCCTTGAGAAATATTTCATATTTTTTGGAAGAAGGCCTCACCAATGCCAGTCTGGACTTGAATTTGTGATCTACCTGCTTCAGTTTCTTAACACGCTTGGATTATAGGTGTATGTGTCCGTATTTAGCCTAGTGTGGGAAATTCTTAGAAAACATAATCTTATATGACCTGACAATCTTTGGTACTTACCCAAGTGAGTTAAAAACTTACATCTACTCAAAAATCTGCACATAGATATTTATAGGACCGCACCTTTATTAATAATCATCCAAACTTGCAAACAATCAAGTTGTCTTTCAACAGGTGAATGTACAAACTGTGGTGCCTCAAGGCCGTTGAATATTAATGTTAAAAACAAATGAAATATCAAGAAATAGAAAGCAATGGTGGAAAATTAAATGCATATTAGTAGGTGAAGAAAGCCAAAGTGAAGAAGCCACAAGTTGTATAATTTCATCTATACAACATTCTGGAAAAGGCAAAACTACTGACACTCATGATGAGATCTTTTGAGATGGGAGAAGAGGAGAACTGTAAATACAGAATACAAAATTTTAGAGCATAATACTGCAATAATGGGTATGTGTTGTAATGTTTGTTACACAGAAAATGTATATCAGGTGTCAACTGTCACGTAAACTATGGTCTTTGAGTGGCAATGACCAAAATGTTCATCATCAATTGTAGCAAATACATTACTCTATGAGAAGAAATGAAAGAGAAGAAATCAAGCTGTCCTTTATTGAGAATTATTGTTCGGTCTAAATAGAGTGATATCACAAAGAATAGTGACACTTCATGAGGACATATAGAGAAGACAGTTTTTAAATTAAATATTCCTATTGGAGTTCGAGGTGAGTATGATGCCTGTTAAAAACTGAGGGGCTGGGGAGATGGCTCAGTAGAATAAGTGCTTGCCGGGCAAGTGCAAAGGCCTGCGTTCAATCCCCGGTTCTGGAAAAAAAATTGATAACAATGGGCTGGGGAGATAGAATAAGTAACTACCTGACAAGCTCAGGGTCCTGGGTTTGATCCCTGGTACCACAAAACCAAACCAAAACAGAGCAGGAAAAACAACAACAAAAAAACTTGATAGTAAGTGAGAGAAGATCATGTGTAAAGGCATGCAATGTATGAGACATCTTGGTACTTTTGTCAATTTTACTGAAAGAATCTGCTTTAATAATATAGTCTAAAAGATAATGCTTGGTGTTAATCAGGGTGCATGGACATAGACATCTCTGTGCATCATTAATAAGAGAGTCTCTCAGTAGGGTTTTGAAGAAAATTCCTTTAAAATATCATTTAAGGGAGTTGTGTGGAGAAAGAAACATTACTTAAAAAATAGAGTACATACTAAAAATATAAACATCATGGAAGAGAAAAAAACATTTGGGCTTTTAAACATGTAAATATATTTTTAAAAACACTTAGTACAATTTAGAAATATGTTTTCTTAATCAAATCATTGGACATTTTACAGATGAATGGAAGGGAAGGTTGGTCATGATTGAGGTTCAACAAAGGTTTCTTGAAAAGTCAAGTGAAAACAGTACCTCAAAGCCCAGATCAGTGTCAGTGAGTCAGTGAGTCAGTGAATCAGTGAGTCAGTGAGTCAGTGAGTCTGTCCGTCCGTCCGTCTGTCTGTCTGTCTGTCTGTCTGTCTGTCTGTCTGTCTGTCTGTCTGTCTTAGTTCCTTTTCTCTCATTTCTGGGACAAAATACCTGACACCCACAATTAAAGCAGGAAAGATTTCTTTAGCTCACAATTTGTGGACGTTTCACTCCATCATCAGTCAGCTCCAAGGCAGGGTGACCTGGCACAGGGGCAATAGCTCAAGATGACAGAAGACAGCAAAGCACCAAGAGCAAAAGGGAGAAAACAAGCCTCTTTTCTTCACTTATATTGTAAGCAGGTTACCGCTGACCCCAGGGGGGTGATGTGCTCATGACATCTCTGTGTCCTCCTCTTGCACAGGATGGGGATGTTTACAAAGTGAGGAGCCTGGCCTGCTGCTGAGATAAACTTCTAAGCTTCTTAAGTTGACACAATGTATCATCTATCTATCTATCTATCTATCTATCTATCTATCTATCTATCTTTTCTCTTTTTTTGTGGAACCGGGGATTGAACTCAGGCCCTTGTGCTTGCCAGGGAAGCGCTTATTCCACTGAGCCATCTCCTGGGCCCTTTCTTATCTTTTCAGGGAAAGCATTCCTATAGAAAGAAGTCATGAAGAAGACATGAGATTTAAAAGTCAAATTTTTACATATTGGGGCAGAAGAAAAAAAAAAGGAACAAATAAAAGTGACTGAAAGATTAAATCAAGATTTAAAGAAAAATTCTCTGACTTTGAGCTGGAGCTTGAGCCTCAGATTATAATAGTTCATCAAATTAAAGCAACACTGAAATTCCATCTCACACCAGAAAGAATAGTTATCATCAGAATGCTTAATCTGTTGCCTAGCAAGTGCAGGGTCCTGAGCTCAACCCCTGATACAAAAAAAAAAAGCCTAATCTGAACTTCTTTGAAAATAACAATTTGCAATATAACAACCATTGCTGATTTCCTACTATCTTATTTTGAAATTCTGCATCATTTTTAATGTCTAATTTTTTAATCTTTAAAATAAAATAAATTAATCAGTAACAAATGCTGGAGGGACTGAGGGGCAAATGAACCCTTCTTACTGTTGATAAGAGTGTAGACTAGTCTAACCACTGTGGAAACTGGTAAGGAGTTTCCTCAGAAAGCTAGGATTATAGGTTCTATTCAACTCAACTATTCTACTTCTGGGCATCTTCATAGAAGAATTAAAAACATCATAACAGAAATATATGTGCACCCATGTTTATAGCAGCATAATTTGAAATAGTTACATCTTGGAAACAAGCCAAATACTCATCAACTGATGAATGGATAGAAAGATGTGGTCTTGCACAATGAAATATTACTCAGCCATAAAGATAGATAAACTTGAAAATTTTATAGCTAAATGGATGCAACAAGAGACCACACTTGTAAGTAAAATGAATCAAAATTACATGTGTAAACATCATATTGTCTCCCTGTTATAAGAAGCTGAAAGATTAAGTAAGGTCCAAAATGCACAACAGATATTGTGAAATGGGAGGAAATATTTCAAAAGGAAAATGGAGTTAGGATTGGAGAAAGGAGAAAGGACACAATGAAAAAGGAAAATAATGCAAGACAGGTATACTAATAGTTTCTCTTAGTTCATTAAAGAAAAACGTTTGCACTAATATCATTTGGAGAACATTTTTATATCCAAATCTTGTACTCTGAGTAGCTCCTCCAAAGATAACAATACTGAAGTGTATACACTATTGTTATGGTATTATTCCATCATGAAATATTATTTATTTTTCATAAAAAACAAATAATTCAATTTGAAAGTGAAAAAAATTCTTTTTTTTTTTTTTTTGGCTGAACCAGGGATTGAACTCAGGCCCTTGCGCTTGCCAGGGAAACGCTTATTCTATTGAGCCATTTCCCCGGCCCTTAAAAGTGAAAAAAATTCTGAAGTTATAAACTAGTACAATAAGAAATAAGAAAAGGATGAAAACCAAAGGTTGGTATAACCAGGTTCTAGAGAAAATTAAAGTTGAAATTACAAACAATAATCTCAGACTGAAATGCTTACTATTAGAGCTAAAGTTGGATATTATTTAACATGCAAAAATGACATGATTGAATTATTTTATGCATAAAAATATTCACTTTAGTAGAAACCACCTCAGTAAGCAAAAACATGAAAATAATTAAGAACATTGTGACACATGTTTATCAATGAATTTTTTTTTTTTTTTGTATTTTAGGGAAGGGTCTACAGGGTAGTAAGGGTCTTACTACCAGATTGGACTCAGTGATGCACCTGTTTATAGCCTCCCAAGACTTGGATTATAGGTACGCACCACCAAGCCCAGTGTCAATTGCCATCTCAGCATGCCCTGGGGACAGGGCCAGCACAGCCAGCCTGGGGATTGAACCCCTGACCCCTGTGCCTGCTTATAGGCACTTTAATACACTGAGCTATTTCTCCAGTCTGACAGGTCCTTTGTGTGTGTGTGTGTGTGTGTGTGTGTGTGTGTGTGTGTGTGTGTTTCCTGAGCTTGAACTCAGGACTTTGCGTTCACCATGCAAGTACTTATTCCACTGAGCTATCTCCCCAGCCCTATCAGTGAAATATTAAATTATTAAAAAATATTGTTTTCAAAGAAAGTTTAGTGACTAGTAAAGTACACTATGAACAGTTGTGATCTCCAAGGTAGTAGAATTATACTATTTATTTATTTATTTATTTTTTCATTTAAGAAGTGAGTACATAAATGAATATTTTTTATTTTAAGCCACTTAAGTTGAAATACCTAACATAAAGCAAGTATTTCTCACTACATTCTGCTTATTAATCATATAGATAAAATTAAGAGAACAATTTTCCATGATACAAAGTAGCATCATTTCTCTAGCTTATTTTATAGCAAGAGAAACCAGCAACAAAGTGAAGAGATGCAAAATGGGAAAACATTTTACTAGCTATTCTTCAGAAAAAAGCAATAATATCTAGAATATAGAAAGAGCTCAAACCGATTCTCCAAATTTAAAGACCCAGTCAAAAAAGGAGCATCTGAAATGAATCAACATTTCTCAGAAGAAAAAGTGCAAACATCAAATAAATATATGAAAAGAATGCTCGACATCACTGGTCATTCAAGAATTGCAAGATAAAACAACACTGAGACTGAGCTCCACGGTGGTTGTACCAGTTTACACTCCTATCAGCTACGGAAAGAGGTTCCTTTTTCCCCCATATCCTCACTGGCATTTGTTACGCAACCATTCCTTCTGGTAGTAGAATTATAAAAAATGGTCATTGTATTTTTTAAGTGTTTGGGTCAGGGCCCCACTACATATTTCAAGGTGGCCTTGAAGCCCCTCAGCTGTCTGAGCTGACCTCTAACTCTTGGTCCTCTGGCCTTAGGCTCTCCAGTGCTGGCATTTCTGGTGTGCATCACCAAATCTGACTTACCTATTACTTTCATTAGATGTTTCTTTATTTTAAAACTTTTAGAGTAATCAGTATATTTTGATATCAGCTATAACAAAGAAACATGTAAACTTCTATGTGCTAAGTTTTTGGGTACATTCACACTTGTCAAATATCATGCTGGGGTAATGTTGCTGTAACTATACTTACAGGTAAGATTCAGCTATTGATCCTGTCAATAAAAGGACTTGAAAGTATTTTAATGGTCAATCATGTCCTCTTGTACATATAAGTCATACAACCTTGGACAAGAAGCAGTGGATTTGTCTGGAGATTTTCAGTGGTGTTATTAGGAAGTCCATTATGTTTAATTAACAGAGATCCACAACGACCTCTCATCTGTAATCAGGTAATGAATTTCACGGCCAAATCTATGTTTTTCTCTTGTTCTTGAAGCCTAGAAAATTTGTGCTTTAGCGAGAACTAATAGATAGGAAGAAAGACATCACTGAAATGAATATTGGCCAGGAAGTAAATTTCAGTAGGAACCAATTAAGGAAGACCCTGGCTCCTGGAGGCTGGAAGGACAGGAGAGATGTTACACACTACGTGCTGCTGATTAATGGTAGCTGGCCTGGCTAGGCCCAGTGTGTCAGCTGGTCAAGAGCTGGCCTTCTGGAGGCAACGGAGCTGGTCACCAGCCCAGTGGAGGCTAGCTATTAATGTAGTGTGTTTCTATACTACACGAGGAAAATGCACATAAGCAGAAAGGCAAATTATCTCAGATTGTGAGGTAAGGCAGAAGTAAAGAAAGGACAGAGACAAAGAAAATCAACATTTTAAAATTATACTTTTAAGAACACTGTGAGCTCAGGCCACAAAGTTAGCCAAGGTTACAACGCCTGCCCCTATTTGATGAAACTCACTTCAAAATTCCTAAGAGTCAAATGCACAAATCTGCCCTGTGCCTTCTACCTGTAAGTTGAGCCCATGCCCTTCACTGCAAATTGGATCTGCTCTTCTAGTACTGCAGATACCCAAGTTCCACAGACTTCCACTTTCATGGAAACAGCACTGTATTGATTCTCTAAACTTCAAAGACTATGTTGGGTACCCTGACTCATGCTAGGAATATAAAGTTTAGAGTATCCACCTTGAGGACACTCTGAAGCATACAAATACCCCTACGCTAGATCATGAAGCTCTTCACCTGCTAGGAAATGTGAGGTGCAAGTAGATAGTAGGTATCTATCAGCTAGACACTATGAAACTTGTGGGCCCTTTTGTAAAGGCCCACAAACTATTTTCTCTGAGTATGTACCAAATAAGCCTGTGTTGGCCTCTGACTCATGCACCCTGAAATCCTTTTTCTGTGATCGAAGCCAGTGAATTTATTCTGTGGGTGGAGTGAGTGTAGGTCTCCCACCCTTGTTTGGGGAGACCTTCACTCACCCTGTCTAAGAATGAGCAAATTGCAGGGCAGGGGAGGCCCCTATGTTTTTTCTTGGGAATGGCTTGACACACTGCTTACGTATTAACCACAAAGATTCAGGTGCTTACTTGCTTCATGATTTTGTTCCTCACCCTTTTCTTCTTTCTTTTCTGAAGAATCAATTTCTTCTTCACTTTGATTTTTCACCAAATTCTTTGGATCTTTTAAGTGAATTATAAAATTATGCTTGTCCTTTTTCACTTTCACTTTGATAAACGTTGGGCCTGAGGAAGAGCCATGGAATAAGATGGTTAGGATGATGAGGATGCCATGTGAAGCCCCTTTACTAGATAGTCGCATACTACAGCGCAAACTTGGACCAGGGAGTGGACTACCTGAGCACGTTGGCATAGATGATGCATTAAGGAGTGTGGGTAGAGGAGGTACCTGAGGCACTCTAGTCACATGTCAAACCCAGATAGATTGGCTGAGGCTATATGTGCCTATAATAAATTTTATGATTCATCAATGTGAGAGGGTTTTTTTTATTTAAAAAATAATTAGTATCTGTTATTATTATTATAGTAGTTATTTTTCTAATAACTCATTCTTTAAATGCTCTCATTCATTTTTATTCAACTTTTGTAGAATCTCTTTTTAAAAGTCCAGCCTTTTATTTTCAACTTTGATTGAGCGATACTTCCAAATTGGTAAGTTTGGGATGAAAATACTGCACTTACTCTAAGACAGGTGAAATTTAACACACTGTATACATGTGTAAATATTAATCAGAGCTAAAATAGCTGCAGGAGGCCCCCAAGCTCTGTGGTCTAGAGTGCAAACCAGAAAACTGCTGCAAACTCACATTATGAGATAAGTGTATGCTGAAATTAATATTATTCATTACCTATTTGCTTAATGCAGTTCCTAATATGCTACTTTGCAATCATGTATAAGTATTTTAATAATTGGCATGGTCCCATCAATATGTCCAAGCATAACTTTGGGCTGATGTACGCCTTGCAGAGACCGTTAAAACAGACTATGAAGTTTGAAAATGCTGAATGTGATGCATACATGAATTGCAGTGGCTATCCTGACAGCTTTATCTGTCCCATGCAGGAGTACAAAGTCTCTTGATTATCTGAGATGCATTAACCTCTTTCAAACCATTAACCAGTTGTGTTTCAAATGTACCTTTTTCAAATGTTGTCTTTTCTACTTCAATCTGCCCTCCATCAGAAGGATATAGATAATAATTTGCCCCTGAGATTTGGATAGGTGTATCTCCCATATTGTATCCTAGGAACTAGAAGAAAAAACATCATGCTTTGAGTGTGGGATGGCAGTTGACAAAAATCAACTTATCAGTGTTACCCAACTAAAGTTGTGATAAACTAAATTTCTGCTAAATAATGGTCTCATTTTGTAAGTTAGAGGTCAGAGTCCATATAATCTTTAGAAACTTTTGTGGTGATACAGTGTCAAGCAGAACTGAGAGAGGTCTATGGTTTTAAACTTATGGGAGTGTCTTCACAATTTAGCCCAAGTTATATTATACTATTATCAGAGTAATATGAGAAGAAATCAAATTATCCTTCATTAGCTAATTTCTGTTTAAAGTGAAGCAATATTTCACAGAATATTGATATTTGACACTTCTGCAGGTCATATATAAAAGATGTGCCGTGCTAAATGTCACTACCAGGGCTCCAGCAGATTCTGACACTTGTATGAGGTAAAATTTGAGAACAAGTACTTTAGAATAATAGTTATAGAGGACAGATTTTTTTTCTGTTACTTTTTTCTATTATTTTTCACTAGGTTTTCCTCTAAATAGCTACTTGAAATATTGCTTAGCAAAGAGAAGGTGTTACAAAAGTCTACAAACCAGACACATGGGTTATGGGTGGCAACCAGAAGTCTTAGACAAAGCCAGCCTTTGTATTGATCTAGTATCATGCTATTTTCATGCACCTAAAGGACTGATTTTGTGTCAAATTTCAACTCATCATCATTATTATTATTATTAATATTATTATTAATATTTGAGACAGGTTCTCACAGTGCAGCTTAGGTTGGCCTTGAATTTTCTATGTAGCCCAGGCGGGCCTTGAACTCATGGCAGTTCTCCTGCCTCAGCCTCTGACGTGCTGGGATTACAGTGTGTGCCTGGACAAATTTCCACTCTTGAGTAACCTGGTTTCATGACAGTAAAGAAAAACTGACCTAAGAATCTTACTAATTGGCTACAAAGAAAAATTTGATATAAGAAAGTGAAATATAGGTTTGAACTCATGAAAAATAGAAGAAACTTTGTTTGCCTGAATCAGAAGTAACCCAAGTAGACTTTTTAGAGGATCGATCTTACTGGGTACTCTCTCTCAGGTTCTGGTTGCTGCAGGGCCTCCTCTGATGCTTCTGGTACTGTTATTTGTTCTTCTTTAGATTTCTCCTTAGAAGGAGATTTTTTCTTTAAAGGTTTACTATCTTTCTCTGCTTTCTCCTGGCCTTTCTTTTTACCAGTGTCTTTGGTCTTCTTTTTAGCTTTCTTTTCTTCACGTAAACGCTCTTCTTCTGCTAATCGTTCTTGTTCTTCTTTCCATGCCTATAAATACATTTTTAAAACATAATGACATTTAAAAAAAATCGAATATGCATTCCACTCAGGTACATTTTGGCAAATTTTTGATATGTGGCAGCTCTGACAGATTAAAACACTAGTTAGGAACTGTGGGACAGCCCTGATTCTCTCTCTCACCCAACTTCCTTATACTAAATCTTGCCAGAAATCCCTGTTCAGTTCAGCTTCATCACTCATTCTCTGTTGCAGTTTGCTTAGTTCAAGCTTTTATTATCTTTAGTCTGGACTACGTACTTTTCACTGATCTCCCTGTCTCTTATCCTTCTTCAGATGCAATTTATCTTTAAGTCTGGAAGTGGTCAATCAGCAATATGGTGGACTAGATAGTCTGAGAAACATTTCTGGCACAAATTTTATTTTTTTAAACATGTATTTGGTACAGGGTCTCACTACGCAGCTTGGTCTCATAGCGATCCTCCTATTTTCAGCCTCCCCAGTGCTGGGATTACAGGGAGGCACTTCCGTGCCTGCTCTCAGTGACTTGCTCAGTGTACCTGGGGGGTGGGACTGGTGTGACATGTGGTATCAGAGATTGAACCCAGGTCCCTGGCCTTTCCTAAGCAGGCACCACAAATTTTTTTTTAAAAGGATAAAATATTTTTTAGAAATATAATCATTGTGACGCATAGTTGAACTGGTAGTAAAGAAAAAGACATGCAAATGCACTTAAAGCAGTTACCCCACAAGATAGCTGTAGTACCTGAGCACTAAAGACAATATTTGACCACCCCCAATGGCCTAAATCTGTTTTAACGGATCATGAAGATGAGAGGAAAACTTGGGAGAACAGATCAGAAGCCTCTGAAGAAAGCTGATGTTTAAAAAGCCACCTTTATTGAGTGAACTAGAAACAAGTCTGTGTCCATAGAGGACTATGAGAGCTCTGGCTTGCATCCTTGGTTCTGGTAATAAGCAGTGGGGCAAGGGGTTGGTGTCTCCCCAAGAATGTGTGGCCTCATACTTGTCCTTATGCAGATTTATGACTAACATGCACATTGCTTTAAAATTTTGTTTTAACAAGTTATGAGTTGATATGATCTCACAAATTAAAATCGGAAGACATGGGGCTGGGGAGATGGCTCAGTGGAATAAGTGCTTCCTTGGCAAGCACAAGGGTCTGAGTTCAATCCCTGGTTCTACAAAAAAAAAAAAAAAAAAAAAAATCGGAAGACACAAAGAACTATGCCACTATGAGAAAGAACCAGAAAAAATAAATTGAGAAAGTATATTTGCATTGATACTGTCATAATAAAATATGAATATAAAATAATAACGTGAAATAAACTTTAGTGTGTTTAAATTAATAAAAAGTGGTAATAAAATAGAAGAAAGATGAAAATATATAAAATGATAAGCTGAATTCAATGGTCTTCTTGGAAATGAGGTAGAACTTTTGAATGAGTAGTATTTGAGCAGATAATGCCAAAGACACTTCCAAAATCTATGAAAGATATTAATCCCAACATTCAGGAAGGTCAGTGCATCAAACGCAAGAAATAACAGGGGCAGCTAGACCTGACATAGCATAGTTAATTGTTCAGTGTTTAGGAATTTTCTGAGCCAGTTGATCACCATAACTGTCATCAAAAAAATAAATGATATGAATGCACAATTAAATAAAATATTTAAAACAAAGGCAATGAATACTCAAAATTCATTATTTCGTAATTGCTTTGTTACATTTCACTATTATCTATAGAAACTCTTTGCTGTATCTCACTATTATCTATGATCTTGAGGTTATTTGTACAATGTTATTAATACTGTGGAAACATGGCTCTCTGCAATGATGGGTAACTAGTATAGTACTTAGCATAAGCTAGAGCCTGCCTTCCTATCAATCACTAGCTAAAGACTTTCCCCATCAATTGTTGAGATACTGGCCCTGCCTGGGGACTGGACTCTCTGATTCCCCAAATAATAGCCACCATCAAAGTTGTAGCCTATAAATCAGGTTCTTGGGGAAATCTTCAACTCAAAGGCAGATGCACGGACACCGTAAAGTGAAAGTAATGTTTGTCCATGAACATACTCATTATATACTCATCCCTATGGGCTATATCTGTTGGACCGAATTGTAACAAAGGGTGCATCTCATGGACAGAATCATAACAGAGGGGAAGGACACGTGCAGTTAGCACAGAGGACAAAGTCAGCATGAGCTGCTGAGCATGCTCAGGACCACCCTCCAGGAGAGCTTGGAATCTTAGCCAAAAATTCCTAAATTTCATGAGTGACAGAAGCATCTTTTGGACTAATGAAACAACTCTCAGCAAACTTAGCTTTCCTCAGTATGAGATGGGAGCTGTTTCCCACAAAGATCAAATCCTGTCAAACAAGAAGCTTGGTACTGTCAGACAACCACCCCAGAGATAGGATGGGGAAGAACAGCTGGCTGAGGCTCCCAGCATAAGGAAGCCTCCTTAAAAGCACCTACATTGCTGGCTTTGCAGAGCTTCTGAGTTGGAAAATTCCAGACTTCACTGGGTGACAGAAGAGTGACACGAAACTCCACAGGGACTAAAGTCCAGAGCCATAAGGGAACTCCCCCAACCCTCTACATATTTGTGCTGTGTGCTTGTATGATCATAGAACACATCAGAACTTTGGTATTTCTTGTCTAAGGCATTTAAAATATAGTCCAATATGATTTTAAATTATCATGAAACCATATGTTTCTTCTGTGATTAGAAATGTACAAGCAAAATAAATCCCTGTTAGAGAAAAGCAAAGAATATACAAATTATGAATAAGGTACTGCCTTAATTTGTGGTTATATAAAAATAAATAAAGGTACAGATTTTTTGAAAAACTTATCCTCTGGTGAAAGACAGTTTGGTAGATGGACCATTCTTTCTTTTTAATGACTCCTCAAGGTTCACCATGGAAGATCATACTCCACACAATTTTCCATCACAAAGTAGCTTTGTGTTTGTGATAACTCAGTATCTTTTGTTTTTCTTTGGATTACCTTCAGGGAGCCTTCTAAAATAAATGGGATCTTTTCTTTTTCTTTATCTTTTTCTTGATCTGTTACTTCTGTTTGGTTGACTCCTTTATTACCTATAATCAGAGAACATTAAACCTCTTAGCACTCCGCACAAGATAGAGAAGAACGAAATCTCTGAGTTAGTGGGGATCTAGAAGGATGCCAAATGCAATGCTCCATTTACTCAACTCTCAATTCTTTCATGCTATCTCTGAAGAGCAGCTACTTTGGGTGAGGTTATTAGAGTCCCTGGAGACAGTGCATCTCATTCTTAGTGTCTTGGTATGTTGTAGTTTCTATTGAACTGAATCCCTTGCCCTAAAACTTCCACCTAATTAATTTTAGTTTAATAGCTTAAGACCACACAGTGTACATCTAACTTTTCTATCATAAAGTTTTTAATTAATTAATTAATTAATTAGGTATAGGGCCTCCTTACACAACTAGAACTCCTAGTGATCCTCCTCTCTCAGCTTCTCCAGTGCTGTGATTACAGGCATGTGCCATATTTCCGTGGCTGGCACAATGGGGGTTGAACCTGGTTCCTTGCGCTTGCCAGGCAGGTGCTTAGACTGTTGAGCTATCTCCATCATATTGAAAGCCTTCTCTTTTTATGGTAGGCATTCTCTTAGAAGGTTTGTATCTTTTCTGACTTGAGGGAAGTCTAATGGAATGCCACACCTACCAGGTGCATTTCAATACCAAACTGACCATGTTCTGGATTTCTAGGGATATCTACATATTAAATTTTTGCTTTGTTCAGTGCCATTATATAAAAAAAGGAGGCCAATTTATTAATTTACCTGGTATGGGGCAAGGATTGCTACAGACCTAAGTGTGAGTGGGCAGCCTTAACTTTATTTCTTAAGCAGTCTCATCCATTTGTGAAGGTGCTTAATGATGTGTAGGTGATACCCAAGTAGTGTAGGTGACACCCATTAGGAAGAAGCTGAGCTGCAGATTACACAACCATTTGTAGATGTGGTAAGTGAGTCACCATCAACTGAGTTTAAGTTTCACTTTAGGCCATGTATACCATCCAGCAGAAAAATATAAAAACAAAATATAAAGAAGTAAAGCCATGATGCTATGTTGAGCTGTAGGGGACTCAGGTCAACAATTTCTGACATTGCCAGTGCAGCAGAAGACTCAATACTATTATGGACTACTGGACTCTTTTAGAATATTTTGCTGAGTTCTCACACCTGTAATATTCAAATGACAGAACTAAACAAAAAAGGAGATACAGATGAATGTTCATTTTGTATCTGTGTATTCAAAATGGTTAGGATAGATACATAGTTACTTTCTCTTAATGAATAGACGCATTTGTTCTCATAGTGTTTGTAAATAGGATATCATGTTTGCAACTTGTACAGCAAATAACCACTAGGAAGAAAGTATGCAATGTGTTAATTATTGAAACTGTCCTACCAATTCGATTTCAAACTGTCTCATTGCTATTTGTTTCTCAATAAAATTATAGGAAAAAAATAAAATTAGCCCTTGTACAAAGTCCTTTGGTAATTAACAGAGGCCACAAAAATTAGGGAAATGACAGGATTTTTTTAAAATTAAAACTCACCTTCAACTGTGGTTATCATTAACAATGAATATTAACTGAGACTCCACTTCTTTTGCAAACACTCAGGGAGCCATTTTTATTTGCAGATAAACTGTTTACTGTTCTACTTCTTTCAGTAACCCAGTTTCCTTCTAAAAATAACTCCATTCACTTTGCTTCCCTTTTCTATTTTTCTCCATATTGGCCTAAAGCCATGGAAATTAACAAAAATGACAACTGTATCAACAACAAAAGCTATACATTGTTCCAAGATCCTGGTCTCTGCCATAGGCTTCCATGTATTCCCGTTATCTGTATATGCCTACTATGTAATGACTTCAGGATTCAGATGTTTGTTTTCCTAAGGAGGGTCATGATTGAATCTCATTGATAGAATCCATAGTTAACTAATGGAGATCCAAATACTATGAGTTAACTTCATATACTGCAAACAAATCTTAGATAGCTTAATTCACCAGTCCTACCAATGAGAACATTTATAATTTCCTTAATACATAAAATTTTATCTGCAGATTAAATGTTCCAGATTTGACAGGCAGTTGGGTCAATACAAGACACAAATTCCATTATCCTGTACAGGTACAACTGCATCATATTTGGAATACAGCTATCTGAGGGAAAGAAAAGTCAGAGGAATTTTGTGGGCAAAATTTTTCATCTTCTAATATCCAGTCTTAATTAAAGTAAGGAACAGTGTAACTCTGGGCCTTATTCTAGGTATTAGTTAAATGGGTTACTTACTTTTAGATGTTTTGAGAGCAATATCTTTGTGGGAAAAATAATTTTTGGCACTGGAAGGTTTCAATTCTGTCTCACCTTTGGTGCTAAGGATTTCCTCAGCCATCCTAGCTTCCTGATACACAGCCTCCTCTTTTGTGACCCAGTCTTGAATGGATTCCGCAATAAGCTCCAAGTAATTCCTAAATCAGACAAAGAACAGATTGCAAGTGAGTCAATATTAAAGTCAAAAATACTTAGTTTTTTTTTTTTTTTTGCGGAACTGGGGATTGAACTCAGGCCCTTGTGCTTGCCAGGGAAGCACTTATTCCACTGAGCCATCTCCCCACCCCATATGCACATTTGAAAGGGAGGTCTTTTAAGTGAAGGATTAAATAGTTTGATGTCAAGAGTAAATGAGAGTTAGAAAGACAGCCACTTGGCACCATGACTTGGAGATTAGTAGGGCAAAAGCTTGTGTTAGGACAATTTTATAGCACAATATAAGCCTTTTAAATTGACCATCAGCTGTTGAGCTCACTGAATGAGCTACAATATTCTGTAGTTCTGCTATAAAACTTGCCAGCTTTGGGATTATCCATATTTTATACACCATTTTGTAAGCTGCTTGTACTTTCTTGCTTTTATACCCAGTTTGTTGCTTACTAAGGATCAGTAACCTTTGCTTCCAATTCCCTTCAGAAACTGTTGATTAATTTAATTATCTTCCAATTAAATGTTACATATAATATAAATTTTGAAACAGAGTTGCTCTTGACAAAATAAGTTACATGATTTGGGTTTGACAATAAAGATTAGCTAAATCAAAAATTATATAAAAGCAAATA
>NW_004524925.1:302472-308482 GCF_000260255.1 Octodon degus
TTTTTGCAGAACCAGGGATTGAACTCAGGACCACTTTTTATACTATCAGACCATATTGTAATGAATGAAACTACAAATCAATGCTGAAAGAAACCTCAAAAATATGTAAATTCATGGATATTAAATCATATATTAGTGAGTAATCAGTGAATCACAGAAGAAATCTAGGAAGAAATGAGACAGTTCCTCGACTCTGACAATAATGCCAGTACAGCACACCAGGACTTTGAGATACAATAAAAGCAGATCTAAATGGGCATGATGGTCTGGGATTATAATCCCAGCACTCGGGAAGCCAAGGCAGGGAGATCCATGGTTTACATAGCGAGTTCAAGTCCAGCCTGAATTGCATAGAAAGACCCAATCTCGAGTATATTCATTTCATAAACTTCCTTCTATTACAACTGCATATATACATGCCCACAACAGACAAATAGAACAAGCCTAAGTAAATGACATGAAGATGTACCTCAAGATCCTAAAAATATAATAACAATTTAAACATAAAGCTTATACAAGGAAGGAAATTATAAAGTTCAGAGCAGAATTTAATGAAATAGAGACTGAAAAATATACAAAGGATCAATGATGAGTTGGTTCCCTGAAAGAATAAATGAAATATACAAAACTCTAGCCAATCTTACCCCCCAAAGGAAAGAAAAGACCCAAATAAATGTCATTAGAAATCAAAGAGATTAAATCATGTTGAACAACACCAAATTTGAGAATATTATTAGCAACAACTTTGAAAATCTGTACATCAATAAATTAGTGAATTCAAAAGAAATGGACAAATTCCTAGATAAACACAAGTTACCAAAATTAAATAAAGAAGATATAAAACTCCTCAATAATCCTACTGATGCATTAATTAAAAAAAAACTACCAAGAAAAGCCAAAATCCCAATGTATTCACTGCTGTATTCTGTAAGAACTTCAGGGAAGATTTTACATGAATACTCCTCAAACTCCTCAATAAAACTTAAAGAGAAGGAACACTCCCAAAGTCATTCCTGGAAGTTAATATTACCCTGATTCCAAAAGCAGATGAAGACTCAACCAAAAATGAAACTGCAGGCCAATCACTGTAATGAACAGTGGTGTAAAACTCCTCAACAAGATACTGGCAAACAATGCAACAGATCACTTCATGCAATGGTTGCTCAGGCCTGCAATTCCAGCACTCAGGAGCCCGAGGCAGGAGAACTGGCACGAGTTCAAGCCCATTCTGCATTACACAGTGAGTTCAAAGCTAGTCTGAACTGTACAGCAAGATCGTGTTTTGAAAAACCAAAGAAAGACAGAGATGGGAGGGGGGGAGGAGATGGGAGAGGGAAGGAGGGAGGGAGTGAGGGAAGGAGGGAGGGAGGGAGAGAGAGAGAAAGAGACTGAGATCAAGACTGAGACCATTATCATTAGGGAAATGAAAATTAACCCTGAGATTCTATCTTGCTAAGAATCGAGAGGTGTTTCTTTTCTCCTACAGTTGTTCCAATATGTGTTACAAGTCCTTGATGATATCCATTCTGACTGGAGTATGATAAAATTTCAGTGGCAGTTTTCTAATGGCCAATGGTGATGAGCATTTTTCATGTACTAATTGGCTATTTGTACTTCTCTGGAGAAGTATCTACTTCAATTGCTCATTTTTTAAATTGGATCATTTGTTTTTTGAGATGTATTCTTTTGAGTTCTTTATATATTCTAGATATTAGTTCTCTGTCACTAATGAAATGTTTGGCTCATTCTGTAAATTATCTTTTCATTATGCAGGTGGTTTCTTGTGCTGTAGAGAAAGTTTTTTAATTTGTTGTTATCCGTTTGCTGAGTCTTGATATTATGGGTTTAAGTGTTTTCAGTATGTTAAGTTCCAAAGTTAAACTTTCTCTTTGTGTATCTAGGTCTTTGATTCAGCCTGATTTGATTTTTTCCCATAATGAAAGTAAAAAAAATGAAGTATAAGAAGTAAAGCCATGCTATTATGTTGAGCTGTAGGGGACTCAGGTCAACAGTTTCTTACATTGCCAGTCAAGTGGAAGACCCAATATTATTATGGACTACTGGACTCTTAGAATATTTTGCTAAATTAACACACCTATAATATTCAAATAACAGAACTTAAAAAAAGGGGGATACAGATGAATGTCCATTTTGTATCTGTGTATTCAAAATGGTTAGGATAGATACATAGTTACATTCTCTTACTGAATAGAGGGATTTGTTCTAATGGTGTTTGTAAATAGGATATCATGTCTGCATCTTGTACAGCAATCAACCACTAGGAAGAATGTATGCAATGTGTTAATTATTGATACTGTCCTACCAATTTGATTTGAAGCTGTCTCATTGCTATTTGTTTATCAATAAAATTATGGAAAAGAAAGAGTGCAAAGGATAGCTATTTTCTGCTGCAGCATTCGTTAAAGAGATTGCCTTTTTTTTACTAATGTAGTTTTGATCCTTTTGTCAAACTCAGATAACTGTGGTTACACAATGTGATGTCTGTGTCTTTCATTCTATTTCATTGGTCCACATATATGTTTTAGCACCTGTATCATGTTGTTTTTGTGACTATAGTTCTGTAGTATAACAGAAAATCTGATATTGTGATGTTTCTGTGTTTCTTCTTTTTGTTCAAGATTGTTTTGACTAGTCTGGATCCTTTCTGATTTCATAAGTATTTTGGGATTGTGCAAGATGTTTTTATTATTTTTAATGAGGATTCTGTTAAATAAATAAATGTTTTTGGTTGTGCTGCAGTTTTCACAATATTAGTTCTTCTAGTACAGAAATAAGGATGTCTTTTCTTTTTTTTTTTTTTTTTTTTTTGTATTTAGGACAGGGTCTCCACGGTCTCCAGGGTCTCACTATGTAGATTAGATTCGTAGTGATTCTCCTGTTTTTCAGCCTCTCAAGTGCTGTATTACAGGCATGAACCACCACGCCCAGTATCAATCGCTGTCTCAGTGCACCGCGGGGGCAGGGCCAGCATGGCATGCCAGGGATGGAACCCTGGCCACTGTGCAGGCACCTTGTTCCACTGAGCTATCTAGCTGGCCCTAGCATGTCTTTTCATCTTTTAATGTCCTCTTCAAACTGTAGAGTTCTATAATTTTATTTTTTGTAATGGGTTTTCACCCTCTTGGTTAGGTTGATTCCTAAATATTTAATTTCTTTTTTTTAATCATTTTTTAAAGAGGGTAAAAATTAGAGTTAAAATAGAAAAAATTACAAGTGATACAGAATTTCAATAAACAAATATGAATTTCACAGTATCGGTTGTAATACATAGCGTTATCTTCCAACCAGTTATTCCTATTACCAGATATATCCATGTAAAATTGGAAGAAGAAAGAAAAAAGAAAGAAATGTATAAGAAATTAAGAAGAGAAAAAGTACAAACAATTGGAAAAATGAGACAAAATTAATTAAAGCATTTACTGCTCCTTTCCATAGACCAGCAGAAATGCACAGTACAGTTGTCCAAACCATCCTGCTTATATACGTAGATAAATCTCTTTCCCTGACTCCTTTTCCTGTCCTTCTCCTCAACTCATAACTCTTTCCTTTTGAATAAGAGCATTCCTTTTTCCCAGTATCTATTGTACCCTTCAGATTCCATTTTTCTCTTTTAGGTTCTCACAGTAAGGAGACAATACAATGTTTGCACATGCGGGTCTGATTTATTTCACTTAAGAGTATGTTCTCTAGTTGCATCCATTTACCAACAAAAGACTCAAATTTATCCTGTTTTGTAGCTGAATGATACTTCGTTGTGTAAAAATGCCACATCTTCCTTATCCATTCTTCAGCTGATGGGCATCTGGGTTGTTTCCAGGATTTAGCTATGACAACTGTGCTGCTACAAATGTGATTGCACATATATTGCTATGGTATGAGGTTTTCAGTTCTTCTGGAACAATACACAGGAGGGGAATAGCTGGCTTAAGCACCTGCCTAAGAATTGAATTTCTTTTGAAGTTACTGTGAATGAAGTGCTGCCTTGATTTTCTCTTAATGAGTCCATTATTGGTGTACAGGGATGCTGTTGTTCATTGCGCGTCAGTTTTGTATGACGCTGCTCTACTGAAATTGTTTGCCTGACCTAAAGGTCTTCCAATCAAGTGCTTTAGGCATTGTACATAAAGAATGAGATCATCTACCAATAGAATAGTTTGACCTCTTTCTTTCCTATTCATATTCCTTTTATTTATTTTTTGTTGAACTTTCAAGTACCTACTTAACACGACATCTCGGTTCTGATTTTAGCAGAAATGCTCTCAGCTTTTCCTCATGCAGTAGAATGTTGGCTGTGGATTGTTATGTGTGGCTTTTATTAATTTGAGGTGTGATCTTTTTATAACTGTTTTTATCTGGGGTTTTCCTCATGAGGAGATGTTAGATTTTGTTGAAGGCTTTTTCAGTGTCTATCGAGATAATCATTTGAAGTTTTAGTCTTGTTTCTATTTATGTGATACATTGCATTTATTGATTGATGTGTGTTGAGTTGGGCTTGTATCCTGAGATGAAACTGGTTTGCACATGGCGTATGATCTTTTCAATGAGTTGTTGAATTCTGTTTGTAATATTCCTACTGAAAATTTTTGCATCTGTCTTCACTAAGGTTATTGTATTGGCCTGTAGTTTTCTCTCCTACTTCCTTCCTATCCTCCCTCCTCTCCTTTCCTCTTCCTGCTTTATCTTTCTTTCTTTCTTTCTTTCTTTCTTTCTTTCTTTCTTTCTTTCTTTCTTTCTTTCTTTCCTTTCTTTCTTTCTTCTTTCTTTCTTTCTTTCTTTCTTTCTTTCTTTCTTTCTTTCTTTCTTTCTTTCTTTCTCTTTCTCTCTCTCTGTCTCTTTCTTTCTCTTTCATTGTTTCTCATTCTTCCATTTCTTATTTCCTTTCTTCTCTCTCTCTTCCTTTCCCTTTCTCTATCCGTGTCCCTTTCCCTTCTCTCTCATTTCTCTCTCAGCAGTCCTCTTTCCTCAGCTCCTCTAGTTGTATTGCCCTGTAGTTTTCTCTTTTGTCTGTTTGTTTGCCTGTCTGTCTGTTTTCTTTCTCTCTCTCAGCAATCCTCCTGCTTCAGCCTCCCTTGTTCTGGGATTATAGGCATACAAAACCATGCCCAGGTTGGCCAGTTATTTTTAATCTGTAAATTTTATGTGTTATGTTGATATTTGATGTCATTTCATTTAATTTTGAAGAACTCTCATCAGCATTTCTGATAAAGTCCAGTGATAAGTTCCCTTAAATTTTGTCTGAGAAAGATTTTATCTCTTCTTTATGTGTGAAGGACACCTTTGCTATTTCATACAAAACTTTTTTTTTTATTATATTGAACCTGTTATCTCACTATCTCCTGGCCTATAGCATTTGTTTTAATAAATTCAAATAGTGTCATAAAGTTATTTTGTGCGTGATAAGTCACTTTTCTCTTACTGTCTGAGCATGACCCTCAGTCTTCTTTGAGCTTTTGGATATTATAGCTTGAACATTTATTTCTCTATGGTTTTGGGAAGTTTCAGTTATTATTTTTAAAGAGAATAACAATAGTCAAAAATTAGAAATGATATAGAATTTCACTAAACAAAATACTAGGAATTCAACAATGGTTGTTATATTGCATAATGTTGTCTTCAAGTTAGTTGTATTGAGATTACCAGATATAAGCATGCAAAGTTGGTTTATAAGAAATTAGAAAGGAGAAGAAAAAATTAGCATTAATGCTCCTTTCAGTAGACCAGCAGATATCAGCAGTACAATTATTCAGACTATGCTATATATATTTTTTTTCTTTCTTTTCTTTTTTCTTTCTCTCTTCTTTCTTTCTTTCTTTCTTTCTTTCTTTCTTTCTTTCTTTCTTTTTTTCTTTCTTTCTCTCTCTCTCTCTCTTCTTTCTCTTTCTTTCTTTCTTTCTTTCTTTCTTTCTTTCTTTCTTTCTCTCTCTCTTCTCTTTCTTTCTTTCTTTCTTTCTTTCTTTCTTTCTTTCTTTCTTTCTTTCTTTCTTTCTTT
>NW_004524925.1:308582-312936 GCF_000260255.1 Octodon degus
TCTTTCTTTCTTTCTTTCTTTCTTTCTTTCTTTCTTTCTTTCTTTCTTTCTTTCTTTTGTCCTTTTCCTCATATCCAAGTTTTGCTTCAGTTATTATTTAAGTTTTCTCTTTCTCTGCTTCTGTATCTTACATAGAACATTTATACTTTTGTGTGATGGTATCATATTTTCTTCCTGGTTGTCCTTTTTATTCCTTTGGATATTTTATTCCTTTGGATATATACTGAGGTGCTGTGTATTGTTTCTGTATAACTAAATCTATTATTGAGCTCTGGATTGAATTTGGGGGTGGGTCACAAAAATACTTGAAGCATCTTAAGAGTTCATCACATATTAAACAGTAATACAAGGATGAACAAATTTCATAGCATGGACATTCTACAGAGCTTTACCTGCTATTATGAGTTAAAGTTATGAACTAAAACAAAAATGTAACTCTCAGTCAAATATTTATTTATTTATTTATTTTTAAATGTTTTAAATTTTATGTATTTGGTACAGCGTCTCACTATGCAGCTTGCACTCATAGTGGTCCTCTTGTTTCAACCTTTCCCAGCTCTGGGATTATAGGTGTGCACCACAACACCCAGGTTTGGTGGCTGGCTCAGTGTGGGGCTGGCATGGCATGTGGTACTGGGGATCGAACCCAGGTCCTTGAGCTTTCCAGGCAGACTCTTAGACTTCTGAGCTATCTCCCAGCCCCAAGTAATTGCATATTTGAAGTACCTCTTTTAATACCTATAATAAAAATGCTCTCTCAAAATTATATTGGCAGGGGGTCAGGGAGATGGCTCAGTAGAATAAGCACTTGCCTGGCTAGCACAATGATCTGGGTTCAATCCTCAGTTCTGAAAAAAAAATTATATTGGCAGTTCTAGTCTCAGGAATGATTGGAAAAGAAATTAACATAATGATAGTAATAATAATAAAAATTATTATTATTATTGGTATCAGGGATGAAATTCAGGACCAAACATTTATACTGCTGAGATATATTCTCAGCCTCTCAGAATAATAATAATAATAACAATAATAATTATTATTTTAAATTTATTGGATACAGGGTCTCATTACACAGCTCAGACTCTTAGTGATCATCCTGTCTCAGCCTTCCCATTGCCAGGATTACAGGAGTGCACCATCACACCTGGTTTCAGGGCCAGCAAGGTGCACCTCGGGGCTCTCGGCCCACAAGGCAAGCACTACCAGGGTTGGAACTCAGGACTTTGCGCTTACCAGGCAGGCATTTAGACCACTAAGCTATCTTCCCAGCCCTATTACTGAATGGAAAACAAAACCAAGAAAAATCACAGGTTTATAGTTCAAGATATTATATTAACATACCTCTATATACTGTAGTTTTAAAAAGTCAGCTGTCTTTACTTTCTTTTTTTTGTAGCTGGCTCAGCCCTTCCTGGGGACAGGGCCTGTGCGGCATGCGGTGCCAGGGATTGAAGCATGGTCCCTGTGCACTGCCTAAGCTTGCCTAAGTTTGCTTAAGAAAGCTCTTTAGACCACTGAGCTATCTCGCTGGCCCAGCTGTCTCTACTTTCAGTGTTATATAAATGAAGCAGCAGTACCTAAACCAATAAACATAATGTCATATTTTATAGTTATCACTTGAGAGCTCTCAGAGGGAGTCAAAATATAACTTAATAACATTTCCAGTAGTTGCCCTGAGAGCAAAAAAGCTGTTTGTCTCTTTTAGTGGTATAGCTTCAATACTTACCACAGGGCAAGGTGCATGGCAGGTATTCAGTTCCATGAGCTGAATTGGATTTATAGACTATACAGCTATTTTCATTGAATTAAACCTCACTTAGTTTGGCTTAACAAGCTGAAGAACTAAAACTCAAGTGACTGTCTTAACTTGTGTCTAATTAACTAAACCATCTACATTGATTACCTGAATCCAACATTAGAATGAAGAGCAATATTCCAGTATTCACAATGCAAACGTTGCATATTCATTGGGTTATGAAAAACTAAAAGCAAAGAATTGTCTTGGGTATAGTAGTAGGAATCCACACACCGATATTGCTGGTAAGCTTCTTGAAGAACCTGAAAATCAAAATAATTGCATTTGTTGATTCTTTTCTCCTCAAAACAATAGTTTCTTGCTGGTGCATATCTCAGGCCCCCATCATTTCTTCCTTTATTTCCTCATTGATGGTCAAGTTGGAATTCTCAGAAATCCTTTCCTACTGTTCAAAAGTGAGAGGATAAAAGACATATTCCATGGAGCATTTTGGCAGCTCTTACATGAAAACATGCAGGCATTTGCTAAACATTCTTCATTAAGGTTGGTAAACAATAATGAAATCAGTTGTTTATCTGGTGTTTTTATCACTATACAATGAGATACAGATAATCTCATTTAGTCATCATTAAACATCCCAGATAAATAGGTGCCATGGACTCAGTTGTGTTTCCTCTGGTTCAAAGGTATAGGTTAAAACACTAACATTTAGTGGGCTGATATTTGCAGATGGTTCTTTGGGGAGTTAATTAGGTTTAGATGATCTCATAATGGGATCAAAGCCATTAATAAAAAGGTTTATTCTCTCTCTCTCTCTCTCTCTCTCTCTCTCTCTCTCTCTCTCTCTAACTCAGCAAGGTATCATCTCCAAACCTGTACCAGAACACAGTGGTGCTGCCCCTGTATCTTGGTCTCCAATCTTCTAGAACTCTGAGAAAATAAATTTCTGATGTATAAACCACTCAGTCTGTGTTTTCCTATGGCAGCCTTAGGAGTGGAGGACAGTAGTTGAACTTACTGTTCCCACTTTGGAATATTAGAGCTCTCATTTCTCAGCATAAATTGGAATGCAGAGATGAGGAGGGGCTTGCCCCAGAGCTGATTTCCAAAAGTGGCCCTTTAAGCACGTAGCAGTCCCGGCATGCGACACATTAGTAACCTCTGAGAGACATGCTCAGTAGGTAGGTACTTATTCTATTTCTTCCTCACTGCCAGTCAACAAGAAATTGTCCAGAGTAAAATGACTTGGAGAACTGTGGGATTTTGTTCCTGTTTTTTCTTTCCATACTAATCTAATCTATCAATCTATATCAATATTGAAAGACAGCTTTTTTTTTTATTTTTGGATGTTTGCTTTTTGTTTTCATTTGTACACTGGCATCACAACCAAAATAATATATTTACCTTTCCAATTTATTCTCCTATATGTGCCCCTTTGTGAGGTAACAAACTTTTTCACTTGTCCCAAGAGAGCCAATACAAAATAACGTACCTGTGGTAAACACCTTTGCAATTAAACAACATCACTATGGAGGGCACGTCCCTTAATTTATTTTTGTTCATACTGGGGAATGAACTCAGGCTTCCCACACTGAACTGTATCTCTAGCTTCCTTTTCAAATTTTTATTCCAAGGCAAAGTTTTAGGTCACTAAATTGGATAGCCTGGGCTTGAGCTTGTGATCCTCCTGTCCCTGTCTGGGATTATAGGCCTGAAACATCATGTTTGGTTCTAACTGTTCTTTGAAAGGCTAATTTTTTCTAAGACTACAAATCTAGAAAATAAAGTTTGTGGAGTTGTGATGAACATATCTCCTCCTGTTAGATTACAAGAGCTTTTCAACGCTTACATCTTCATATCTGCTTTGGTTGCAGGGAAATACAGCTCTGAATTTCTCAGAGTCAGCATTTGCTCTTAACATTTGAGAAGGGCTCACATCATATCCCATCTTTTTATTAATTGATTTTTGCCCTTTACTGTGTATTAATATTGTTAGTATCAATTAGCTAATTATTTCATTAAGAATGAGTATGTATCATGTGCCAGGGAATATTGCATACTAACAGGATAGAGAAAAAACTAACAGGATAGACTGAATTTACTTCTGACTTGATTAAGGTTTATATAGACAATTCTAGAGATGAGATTAAGTTGATGGAATATCTTATTTGTAAAGCATGGCTGGGAAAAGAACAACAATGGAAGCAGACTGACAATTAGAAGGTTATTTGTAGAGGGAAAGGTTGGTAGCTGAAAGAAGTGGAAATCATTGAGATTAAAATTTAAAGTCTTTTAAAGAAGTAGTTAGCCCACCCCCACTTGCTGGGGCTACTCTTGACTGTTCAGAGTAGCCAGGCTGTTCTCTGTCTTCCATGTTGGCAGAAAGGAGAAGGTTATAGCAGGTGAGCAATGAATTCAAGGAACAGGAAGCCCTGGACATCACCAAAGAAGTAGAATCCCAAGGAAGGAACCATCGAATAGTCTTCATCAGTAGCAGCCAAGAGAAATACAGTGTGAGACACAAGTGTGGATCTCATATGTGACTCTAAATTTTATAGCTTCCACATCATAAAAAGGGAAAATAAATGAGTAAAA
>NW_004524925.1:313036-314711 GCF_000260255.1 Octodon degus
ATATTCTTTTTTTCAGAACCAGGGACTGAACTCAGGCCCTTGTGCTTGCCAGGCAAGTGCTTATTCTACTGAGCTATCTCCCCAGACCCTATATTTTGCTTAATATATAAAAATCCTATCTTTTCTGCATGTAATTGATAGAAAAATTATTTATGATACATGTCAATTTTTCATGATAAGTCCATAAAATCCAGTATACATAATGCTTACATAGTTAGACCTGCCTGTAGAGTATACAGGCTATGTACAGTACAGCTCATTATTGACTTGTTATGTTTCAAATTTGATTAATCTGCATGTGACAAGTGGCTGCTGTGTTGAACAAAGCATGTCTACATACTGTCTGTCAAAGGGGTTCCTCTATTTTTTCTCTCCCCGGATTCTGCAGGCAAGTTTATGTCTTTTTACTCTGAAAAATCTCAATGGTCCAAGAGAACAGAACTAGTATATCAACCCTGGTGGGTTTCCCAAGGAAAGCACTCAAATGAATCACCCAGCCATGAAGCTCAGCTCTTGATGTTCCCCATACAGCACTTGCCAGCATATTTTCAGTATTTCAACATTAATAAAGAGCAAAAGGAAAAACTTTGGATATGAAAAAACAGAGACCAAAACATCTAAATATGCTCCCCTCCCGAAAAAAGGCAAGAAAGAGAAAACAAGAAAGAGGCAATTTAGGATAAGAAGAGAACAACTTTAAATGACTTCAACATATTCATCAAAATAAGACAAGATATTGTATCAAGAATGCAAGAATTATTTTATATAAAGGTTAGCTAAAATTATAAATAAAGGGCATAATGCAAAGTTTACATGGGAGCTGAGCAGTATTTTTTTAAAACAATAACAATGAAAAAGTGTTGTGAATTAGAAGAAGAATGGAAGGAATTGGAAGCTTATGCTTCAAGTTTCAACCTCAGTATAAAAAGCTTCAGGAAAAAAGAGAGAAATGGAAAGGGTAGGGTAGGTGGGTATCAACAAAATGTTTGTAGTACATTTCCTAGAAAATAAGATAGGAACTTCAGGACCTCAGTGGGCTCACCAGAACAATACATAGAAAGAGAATTGAAGCCAGAACACTGGAACAAGGAGATGATATCTTTTCTTTTCCATAATTTTATTGAGAAACAAATAGCAATGAGACAGTTTCAAACCAAATTGGTAAGACAGTTTCAATAATTAACACATTGCATACATCCTTCCTAGTGGTTAATTGCTGTACAAGATGCAGACTTGATATCCTATTTACAAGCACCATTAGAACAAATCCCTCTATTCATTAAGAGAATGTAACTATATATCTATCCTAACCACTTTGAATACACAGATACAAAATGGACATTCATTTGTATCCCCTTTTTTTGTTAAGTTCCATCATTTAAATATTATAGGTGTGTAAACTCAGCAAAATATTCTAAAAGAGTTCAGTAGTCCATATTAGTATTGGGTCTTCTGCTTCACTGGCAATGTCAGAAATTGTTGACTTGAGTCCCCTACAGCTCAACATAATAGCATGGCTTTACTTCTTATACTTCGTTTTTATACTTCTCTGCTGGATGGATAAGACCAAGGTAAAGCAAGACCTATGCAACAAAAGTTGTAGCTTTTGGATCTGATAAGGTCAGGGAAATCCCCTCAGGATTTATCCTGAGATCCTGTACCTCAGATTGTAGAA
>NW_004524925.1:315253-319860 GCF_000260255.1 Octodon degus
GGCCAAATAGCTTAGCGAATTAAAGCACCTGAAAGTGGGCTCAGGGGCTGGGGGTTTGATTCTTGGGCCTGTGGTGATGGCCCCATCCTTGGGGTGCACAAAGATGGCAATTGAGACTGAATGTGCTGGCGTTCACCTGTAATCCCAACTCTTGGGAGACTGTAAGCAAGCAGATCACTGAGTGATCTAGTAGTGAGACCCTGAACACCCCATAGACCCTTTCCTGAAATACAAAACAAAACAAAACAAAAACTTGAGAAATGTCTTTAATATTTCAAAGGAAAATTGTTTTTAATTTAGTATTTCATGTAAAGCCACACTGATAGTTTCTGCAAGGACACAGTTAAGATTCATGGAAATATTCAGTGTCTCAAAAATATGCCTGCCATAAATCTTAATTAAGAAAACTAGTGGAAGGAGATGGTCCTCTCCAAAAAGAGAGTCACTTGAGAGGAGACAGTGATAAAGGAAAGAGTGTCTAACTGGAAAGAGAGGCAGTGAGTGTGTTAAGCAGGGGCATGCCAAGGAAGTGGGTGTTCCAGGGGAATAGCAAAGGATGACCCAGAGCCAGAGCTGTGAGTGAGCTCAGAGTGTGTGCAAGGCATTGTTAAGACAACAGTGTTATTAGACGCCTATTGTGCTCGAATATAATGAGAGGAGATTTATGGATGTTAGAGAGTCTAGGGAAAAGTTAGCTTTAAATTCACAGCAAACTAAACGGGGGGAAATAACAGGAATTGCCTCCAAGAAAAACAGAAGGAAACAAGCTGTGAATAGTCTTTACGTAACAAAAGATAAAAGTTGAGCATTGATTTAACCAAAAATTGTGATGTAGTTAACAGAGTGGAGAGTGGAGAAGTGTGAGTGTGAAAGTAGAGAGGGGTGTGTGTGTGTGTGTGTGTGTGTGTGTGTATGTGTGTTGGATGGGTGTGGACAGCACTTACTCTCAAATGGGAGTTGATATATAATAATGGTAAAAAATTACGAGTAAAACTAAAATTTACCTATTCTTTGAAGATAACAAAATAATAAAAGCAAAAGTAAATGCATCAAAGATCTTAGCTCCGGAAATTAAAGCATGATAGATTTTCATAACATTCTTTAGGACCTCTGGCTCCAAAACTAGGTGATGGAAAATGGATAAGAATAAATTTTAAGGGGACTACCTGCTCAGGGCTTGCCTCCTGTTCCTGTCTTGGACAGGAGCTTTCTTTCCTCTCAACAAATATATTCTACTCATAAACTCCATTTCTTTCTAAAATTCATTCTTTGGTTTTAGAGCTCACAAACTCATCCCAGGAAACCTTCAGGTCTAGAGGTTCGTTTTTTTCCTTATATCATTTGGAGGTTATCCACCCAAGCTCAGTTTTTTCCCTGTGCAATTTGGAAGTTTCCACTGAGATAGTTGGGTGGAAGTATGAGTTTGCTTTTCTTTCATAAATTCTAGATTGGGACTTGCTTAGGTAACAAATTTTTATGCTTCATATGTTGATATGTCTTGGCCCATTGTACATAATTGTTCATGCTTTGCCTCATCAGTTTTGTCTCATATAGCTCTGTCATAACTGCTTAAAAGTCGCTTATACTTTGTCTTTTTTATGGTTTTGTTAAAACGTTGGTCAAAATGTTGGTAAATCTAAGTTAAAACATGGAAATGTTATAAGATTATGATATTTAACTAATGGAACATTTTATGACTGTTTTGTACTTGTATATGTTGCATTTGAATGAATTGCTGAATGTACTGATATTCCTTGCTTGACTTTAGACAATCATGCTAGAGAGAGTGTTCGTAAGCCTCCTAGTGGACTTCATATAAACTTCTATAAAATGGGACTTTGAGATCTAACTCAGACTTAGAAAATATACATATCTGTATGTGAAACATGGGAATCCTTTTGCTGACTAAATGACATTAGGTCAGCAACCATTCTTAAAGACTTGGAGGACAAGTTTCACTGGGACAGACTAGCTGTCATTCCCCTCTACATGCTAGAGGAAATGTCAGGCCTGCTTTGTTTCAGTTTCCTTTCTTTGACCTTATTCCTAATTTTCCTACCTCTTTGTACTTTCCTTTTTACAAGCATGTTAAACCAGGAAAATGATATAGACTGTTTCAACCAAGTGAAGCCCTTAGAAAATGAATGTTTGTTCACACCGAAGATAGGGAAGTCAATTTAGAAAAAGGACACATACCCCATCTCTGGGTCAGATGAGACAAAGGACATAAAGTCATGTCCCAGTTTAGTGTTCTGGGCAGGCCTCCTTCAGGAAGCTAAACCTGAGACACAGTGGAGAGAACCAACTTCTGGGTGATACCAGAAGGAGCTATCTACAAAAGCAGCACATTTATGGGACCAAAACAAATTTAGTGTGAGGGAAGATCTTCAACCTTTTCTCCTAGGTCTATTTATCATTTAGGTGCATAACAGCTAAGTTATGGACTTTAAAACCTTTACTGGAAAGCTCTAGGTAATCTTGTTTAGGCTGTTAGCTATCCCTTATAAAACTTGGACAAACAGTGGTTACTCTGCCAACTAGTAAATGCTCCTAGAGCAGCTGCTTTCTTTGAAGCAGAGGACAGGTTTCCCCAGCTGTTCTTTGGTGAATTCCCACTGAAGCTTATGGCTGATAGAATATTGACCAGAGACACAGCTGGATTCCTTTCTGGAGACTGATCTCTGGTTGGGTGGGCCAACAGAAACTGAGAATTCCTGAGGGTCCTGGCCAGGGCTACTCTCTGGCAGATACCTAAAAGTGCCTGAAGGAAACCAACTTCTGACCACCGAATGATCTCCACTGATCTTTTTAAAGGTAATTTTTCTTTCTTCTAGTCAACTAGGAATTCTACATGAGCTTTTCAGTAGAACAACTTAATGATCACTCCTTCAGAAATTAGGCTGAGACAGCTTGCAGTAGTTTACAACCTACAGTGGCTATCAGGGGAATGATTTACATCTGTGCCTTACACATCAACTAAAAGTAAGAAAGATTTTTGTCAGCTTTAAAGTATTGTGTTTTTACCAATATATAAAATGTGATTGCTAGGTGACAAGTGTAAGTTTTACCTGTGAGCTCTAAAGATTTAATATAGCCTAGTCCCTCTAAGAAAGGCTGCCCTGGTGACTAGATGGAGATTCCTTGGCCCTAAGGCCCAGGGCAAAGTTCCTCCAGTTAATTGTCTCTTTTGTCTACCTCCAAAGGTGATCTCTTTTACAGTACAGCAGGGAAAGTGCTCTGCTTCCAACATACCTTTGTATACAATAGTTATGCTTCCTTCTGTAAGCATTTTCTTTTGCCAGACCAATTGTAACGTATTTACAAATATTCAGTAAGAGTAAGTACACTGTTCTGCACAGTTCGTGAGATTCTCAGGAAACGAAAATCGCATGCCAGTTTGAGGCTGGTCAGATCTTGCCTCCCCTCTCTCTAAGAGCATCCACCTGCTCTGGAGTGGTCTATTCAGGGGATGCTGTGAGGGGGGAATCAATTAGAGTTAAAGTGGAGACACACAGAACACTCTCTTTTTGCATTCCAGATTATGGGAATCTCACAGTCAAAGTCTCTTACTCCTTTAGAGTACATTATTATGCACTGGAATATGTTTGATCCATATACACTAAAAAAGAGCCATTTAATATTTTTCTGCATATGTACATGACCTATGTACCCCCTAGAGCCAAAATGGAATGCAGAAGGAAGTATAAATTATGACACTGTTTTACAAGTAGAATGATACTATAAAAAGGAAAATGGTTCAGATTTTGTTTGCATTAAGAAAGTCAGTGTTACATGGTTTTAAAATGTAGATGTGAGCAACAGGAGAACTATGCGGTTCAGGTGCCTAACACATTCACTGTCCTGGAGCCTAAGGCTGCTCCTCCATAACCTTTGGAGCCATAAGACAAGACAATGTTAATCACAGCCTCAACCACCATTACTTAAAGTAAGGTTTCCCTTATTTGTCTTTCTAAAGGGCTTCTAAAATAGCTGTAATCCAGGCCTTTACAAGGCTACACCCATCCTTAGCTGAATTTAGACAAGCTCCTCAAGGACAATATTCTTTAAAGAAGGAAAGAGGCAATTTAGAACTTCCAGAGTTCCTGTGACTAAAACAGAGAAAGTCAAATCTTAGCAGATCTTTACATGACCCTGATAAGTACATTATCTTTATAGGACCTACTCAGACCTATGAATGTTAATCTTAAATCAATTTTGACTTCTAGTAAAATACAGCATTACAAGCTGCTATTACATTTTGAGATAAATATCATATTGTTATAAAGAGCCAAGAGATAGACAACCAGTGGAACTACCTGTTCCTACTGGAGCCCAAGCAGTCAGACCCCTGCTGGTCCAATAGACAGGTGGAAAACTAGAAAAGACATTTTCTTTCAAGTGTGTATTTTTTTTTTCATTTTTTTTTATTTTTTATTTATTTGAGAGAGAGAGAGAGAGGGAGAGAGGGAGAGAGAGAGAGAGAGAGAGAGAGAGAGAGAGAGAGAGAGAGAAAGAGAGAGTGTGGCCAGCTCAGCCCACCAGGGGGCGGGGCTGGCTGGCATGTGGTGCTGGGGGATTGAACCGCGGTCCCTGATGCTTTGCCAAGC